>NW_016161510.1:0-2363 GCF_001687245.7 Rhagoletis zephyria
TAATGCATGAAAATCCTAACCTCAAAAAAATCACCCGTTATATGTAGAAAAAGTGTTGCCTTTTCGTTTGCCTCTTCTTGCTGCTTGGGCGAAGTGGGCAATGAGTTTTGTCGGTAGGAAAGAAAACGCCATTAATTAGAATTTATTCTTAATTCATCCTGTTTTTGTCTATTGAAGAATAAATATTATTTTAATTTAGAAACCCGCAATATAAATTTTTTATGTTTAAATTTTAATTTTATTTTTTACGAAATTCCCATAAGCGGAACTCTCTCTCATAGGCGGACAAAAAGTAGGTGACCATCGGTGTCCGCTTATGGGAGCTTTCACTGTATCCTTATTATCGGCATTCATTATCTGCTCTATCATGCAAATGTAGCCTAAAAACGATCACATTTCGTAAAGGCTAAAAGGCAGCCATTGGTGAGGCTAATATTTAAAAAATATTTATTAAAGGCCACTTTATGAAGTAGCTTTTAAAATGTATGTTCATATCTTGCCATTAAACACAAATTGTGTTCTGAAAAGTTTTTTTTTTTTTTGAAGGGCATTAAATCGTTGAATCAACCACTCGAATTGCGAACCTCCTCCTAGTATTTCGTTAAGCACTTCGAAAACTGTTACAAAGTGCATTGACTTTCAACAAAGTTGCTGTAATAACAACTAACTACAACAATATTTCGCATGTGAGTGCGTGTGTTTTTTTGCTGTCACATATTGTTAATAATTTTCGTTGCCGCAATGTGACCACATGTCGCTCCAGAAACAACAATACTAACAATACTGTGCTTATGAAATGGCAAATCAAAAAAAAATTACGCTTAGCAAAATGTAGAAAATTTGCAATCACGCCACATATGCAACGTTGCAAGTTACAAGTTGCAAGTTGCAATAGCAGCTGCCACACCAGTGTGACTAGCTCGAAAATTTTCCATGCAATGGGCGCGCACCGTACTCGTTTAGAGGCGAAGCCTTATATTTTATTTACGTATACATTTACGACGCGGCACGCTGTCAGGTGAAAAGCTAACAGCGGAGTATGTGGAAATTGACAAAAAGGCAGCAAAGGAAACTCAGTGCGTGCGACGACGCTGACGAAAGAGCGGAAAAACGACAAAAAAAAATGGTTGGAAAAAGTAGCGCCGCCTGGCAGGTGAGTTCTTGGCGAGTAACGCTAAGAAATTTACAGCATTGCCAAGTCATACAATTTCCTTTTTATTTGCAGAAAAAGTTTGAGGGCGGCATACGCCATCTTTAACGGTTCAAAAGAAGGACTCTCTAACATTATCCTTGTAGTTGTAGCATAAAGTAGCAGCATTAAAAATTCATAATCACACCGGCATTTCGTAACTCGAATGCGACCATGCAGAGCTCCAGTAAAAGCACCTATAATTGCATGCAGGTTATGGGACTTTTTTTGCGACCATTTTTTTTATCTTTCTTTCATTTTTACTTATATATTTTCTTCTTTGCACGGTAATTGTGTGCGGCGTATGTAAGTGGAGAATTTGCTGTAACTCCCACTTTGTACGTTTATTTAATAGCACAGTCATAACTCTCAACGCCCTTGTAAGCCAAAAGGTCCGGTAATATCTCAAGTAACCGGAGGCTCGCAGCACTACCGCACGTCGCGACGTCGCGTACATATAATCGCTCTTGCTCGCCTGCATGCGTGCAACAAATCACGGCAAATGTTGTTTGCAAAAATAAGGAAGAAAAAAAAGCTATAAGTTTTCCTCTTCTTTAATATTTCATATTTATTATTTCATACAACGAGATATTAAAAATATTTCCCCAGACTACTTACCTTACCTTACTTTGAGTGCGTGTGTGAGCGTGAGTGTGCGTGTACATTCAAGTCGGCTTGTAATGCGTTTTAATCTTCGTAGCTTATGACATACATGCTAATGCAATCCCATATGCATTTAATTACTTGCAACACGCATCTATACTAGCGTGCGTGCCACACACGCATTTATTATGTGTCAAACGCACTGACTAAAAATGCATTAGTCATACGCGATGAATGGAGTTAAAGGCGTAAATGCAAATATTAGTTAGCTGCATACAACATGTATGTAAGTATATGTAGTACATGTATGTAGTGTATAAGAATGGAGTCTACAAGTAATAAATGTGCAACAGGAAATTGTTTTTCAAAAAAACAAAAATTACACAATGGCAACTATCGCTAAAAGCTATGCATAAAATGTGTAGCAAAGTGTATGAGTTGAAGAGCACTAAAGCAGGGATCACACGATTTGTACATTTGTACACAAAATGCCAAATTTAGATTTGTCCACATTTGCGCATTTGGATAGCGATGTACAAATGATTTGTTTTGCGATCAGACGATTTGGCTG
>NW_016161510.1:2616-50803 GCF_001687245.7 Rhagoletis zephyria
CTACTGTCGAATACGTATATGTACATGTTTTCAAATGTTCAGTTTGAGCAAATATTTTAAAATTATTGTTTTCAAATAACGTGATATTTTTCGGTAGTTGTGGGATACGAATATTATATTAAATATTAAAATTTTTCCAAAATTGGAAAATACAAAGGTTCACAAGCACGAAATGGCAATACCGCTCAACAATATTTGTATATTTGTCACTGGCATTTGTCATCAAGTGGCAAATCAGATATTTGGTCATTTGCTTAATTTTTATTTGGCTTTTGTAGCAGCATTGCGTTCACACGATTTGGCCACCAGGGTTGTTTTTCATTTGCCAACAGAAGGCAAATATTTGGCTTCTCTGATAAATGACAAATGTAATTTAGCGTTCACATGATTTGTCTATGAATTTGACAAATTTTTTGCCAAATGTACAAATCGTGTGATCCCAGCTTAAGCATATCATTTTAACATACAGAGATGTTCTTCAAATTACTCTAATTTTTTAAGTTTAGTTATTTTGTGATTTGGGTGCAGAACACAGAGCTATACTGGGTAATGATGGCCCCTTCACGGACACTATTAGTGAGGTCTTTTCAGTTCTTTTGGATACTAATTTTCCTGGAAATCAGGTGATGGTTACACACTCCCCTCCCTCGACAGGAGAGGATGAAAATGTGAGAACCACAGCTTCGAAGTACAAATGGTTTGTTGACAGAACTGCGGCGAGTGGATGCCATAAGATATGCTATTGAATCTTTTGACAGATTCAAATTGCCCGGCCCGTATGGCGACCTACATACCTATTTTACTGAAAGAAACTGATGAGCTTTTGGTGGTTACGTTGAAAAATATTTCCGCTGTATTGCTTGTACTTGCTTATATACCACAATCATGGAGACTAATAGATATCATCTTTATGGCTAAAGTTGGTAGCGAAGTTTACACTAGCTCTAGAAACTTCAGGCCCATTATCATGATATCCTTCCTAATATTTAAAATGTCTAAAGATATTGGTTGTATTGCGCTTTCACTTTAGTACAAACATGCGGTGGGGAAGTCTTGTGGGACAGCTCTACAAAATCTGTTTGCTAGAATTATCAATGCCATCACTAAGTAAAACTTGGCCTTGGGTATGAAGTGGATTCCGTGCTGGTAAATGAATTCATTCAATCAATGCTCGCACATAGGAAAGGTCAGAAGGGGTGAGAGGGACTCTCGTCAGTGCGGTGGGATTTCTCCTGTTGTAAACTTTTGTGAAGCCACTCGTTGATCAAAAGACTTCCGAACCCTTAACAGCGTTCTGGCAATGTTAACAAGTCTTTGGTAAAACATTCTTTCACTTAATATTTTTATTCCGGGGGAGGCCCTTGAGGACACCTGTGGGCTTAAAATAAATGAACGCTGGTATGATACAGTGTGGAGTGAGGCGGAAATTGATGGTGGCAGAGATTAAGACTTGAATGTCTTTTAAATGGCACAGGATACAACGCCACCGTTGCCTTTGCTGAAAAAATACTACAATATCGAGTTCCCTGAGGCTGAGTGCTGGCTTAACCCCAACACTGAGCTAGGGCTCGAACGTTGTGGAAAATAGGTGGAGAAGCAGGAGTTTTCGTGTCTACCTTTCAGTACTTCAGTACTAAGTTATGTCGGGAAACATAACAACTTGTTTTACGATGGCTCGTTTTGTGTTAGTTCAGACAAAAAACAAAACAACAAAAAAAAACATACTAGTTAATTGCGAAGTAGATGAATTGGTCAAGGCAGTGCAAGCGGTGGATAAAATTTGGACTATAAAACTAAAATTAGAACAACGCTTCAAATCTGGCACAGACTCGACACAGATAGATTCGCCAACCTCATTCATTTGTAACCCTTGAACTTTTGGTAGTTGTGGAAACCATCACTGTTCATTGCCTCAATAGAATACGTGACAGAGGAGTGGATTTTTAAAAGAACACCATCTGTAAAAGCGTAGAGCACTTTTCCTGCCACAGTTCCGCACAGGCAAAACTCAGGCGAGCGTTTTCGATCACAGCACATTTTCGACTCTGTGTCACATGTACGGCTCTCTTTCATAATTAGCCAAGCTCAAAAAAAAATGCGTTTATCAGCGAGCTAGTAGCTTACGCGAACTCCAAGGCTGACCAGCTACCCGTTTTTCGGACAGCCGGGTCGATTTCATGGCTCCGACGTCCTTCATAATAAAGTCGAAGCCGGCTATTGAGTGCACAGCTCTCTTAAATAGAGTTGGTAATTAGTTTCAAGGAGACGTAAGTGTGGGTGCCTGTTTGAAAAAAAGATTATACTTATATTGACGGATCTTACTCTTAAAGAAGTTTTTATCTAACATCTTCAAAAATCGGTCCTTAGATGTGAATACTTCTCAAAATAACACCCGACCTGTTAGTAAAACCCATACCTAACATTAAGAGGCCTGTAGAGGTTCTTACGTGGGATTTCGGTGTTTGACACCTATGCCAAAAAGCTGAACAAAGTCTCAAATGAATTTTACAGATGTCAAGCTTTATTAAGATTGCTCTTGATACCGGGATAAGCACTAATCTGCCACCGAGTTGGGCATTAGGGTTTTCGCCGCCATTTTGACCGTACCCACTGGAGCCACTTTTCTTAGCCGGCTGAATAACGAATAGTTCGTATGCCTAATATCAACCAACTGCATCTTTTGGGATCGCGTGATTATCATATTGATCGTTGTATCCCTACTAACGAAATAAAACGAAATAACGTAATTGCGTATCCTCTCGTTACTATGAGACCTAATTTAAGTCTTTTTACAATAATTATGTTATGAGGCTATCCAAGTATGTTAAAAGAGTCTTATGAGATCTTTTCGTAATTTGTAAGAGTTTTGTTCTGGAGAGTTTGTTAGTTGGGATACCAGACATAAATCCTCTCCTAAAACTCTTTCTACCGATATGAATGGCTTACTAAGGTTTTACCAAATTGTCTAAAAGTAATAGCGACAATCAAACTGTTGATCTAACAGTGTTACCATCGACATCTAAAGCTGCCCTATCTAACATTGATCCTCCGAATAACTCAGAATCCCATATATCTGAAGTCACTGCCAAAAAGTTGGTTGTAATTCCTCCGAGAAGATCAATCTTTGTCTCTAGATTTGCTGAAGACACTTCTTCGGATGATATAAAGTCCTACATATCGACTAAGATTAAAACTAAAGAAGTATTTATTCGCAAATTTAATACTAAATACGATAGCGATATTTCATCTTTTAAAATTGATGTAGCTGCCGAAGATTTTTATTCACTTCTCAATAATTCATTTGGTTTGATTCAAAAAATTAACTCGCAAGTCTAATTTAAGTAATTACTATCAAAACGTTAGAGGTTTGAATACCAAATTAACTGACTTATATTTAAAAGATTTTGACTGCAATTTTAATATTATTTCCCTGACCGCAACCTGGCTCAGGGCAGTTCAACCAGCTGTTTATTCAATTTCAAATTATAATCTGGAGCAGGTATCCAATTTCGTCGATCTAGGTATCACAATGGATTCCAAACACAATTTCAACCATCATATTAATGTTACAGTCAATAAAGCCAAAGTCGTTTTTGCATTTGTAAAGCGATGGTCAAAAGAGTTCAAATATCCTTACGTTACAAAAGCTCATTTTACCACTTTAGTTAGACCTATACGGATCTATTGTTTGGAATCCCCGCTACCAAGTTCATTCAGATAGGATTGAATCAATTCAAAAACATTTTTTTTGCTTTTTGCATTGCGTGATTTTAACCGAGATTCAGACTACAATCTCCCCCCTTACACTAGTTGTCTAAAGCTCATAACTACACTTGCAAGTCGTAGAGAAATGCTAGGTATAATATTTATCGTAAAATTAATGACAGGCTTGATTAATAGCCCGGCCCTTCTGGCTGAGGTAAATTTTAATGTTCCCTCTCGAGTGTCGTCTATTTTTGAAGCCATGCAAAACTAATTTTAAACTTGAGGAATCACTCCATGGTTTATGTCAAGATTTTAACTCTCATTCCAGCATGTCGGACTCGATTTTTGCTATAAAGAAAACTATCATTTCCACTCTCAATAATTGAAATACTAACTTTTGCATATCCAAGCAGCTGATGAATTTGATTCTGTAGCTAGTTTTAGATCTCGACACTTCACAAACTCCTGTTTCCACGACTCGGCACCAAAAAAAGAAAAAGGTTCCATACATCATGCGGACTGCGCCCCTCGTGACGGTTGGGCGGGAATGGTAAAAACCGTTAAACCGCAAAACCGTAAATTAATTATCAACTAAACGAAAGGACAAACTTTCAGTATCCACCGGTTTCTTATAGGCTTTCTCTACACTTTCAATGCCAAGCTGATCTATTAGAACCTGCCGACCTTATAGATCACAGCTGTTGACACAAAACCTCATTTGAAACCCTCTAACGTAACACTCAAAAGCATTTGCGACTACCAGCTGCCACTAAAAATAAAAATGAAAATAAAATAATAAAAAAATTGGTTACTTAAGAAGTAAAATTCTAAATTAAGAACAAAACTGACTTGCTTTTGAAAAAAAGCCCCGGCTTTATTTCTTAGAAAACAAATTGTTTTCCCGTGCATTGCATCGAAATCTCATTTCAGACCAACAGCAACCGCATCCAAGGGAGGTCACACGTGCCGCCAAAAGTCGCAAAACAATTCATCAATAAAGTCAAAAACCAGCATGCGACATTTAGGTTGACTGCGCAAAATCTATTTTTCTCTGCAGAAAAATATACAAAACACTTTTCTAAATTTAATTAAGTAACGATTAATTTTGAATGCCACAAATACATAGAATAACAATGTGCCTGCTCTACGGCGTGAACAAAAACAATTTGATAAAAATAGCGCAGCATGCCGCCAGCGTCAAATGAAAATGCTTATCAACATTTGTGAGCCATTAGAACACAAACATACATACATACATACATGCATACGACCATACTTAATAGCTACTTAAGCAGACAAGCAGGAAATTTTGATTGTAGCTGTGGACTAGTGCGTGTATTGGCACTGCCGCATGCTGACCCAATTTCGGCACCGTCATTTCAAAAGCAACAAGGAAAAGCCACTTTGTTTTGACGCCACCCCCACTCTTTTTGTTAAAAATGTGTACAATGAAACTACATACGTCAGCAGTGCTCTTGGCCACAATGTGCATTTGTTTGTATGTATGTACGGGCATAAATAGGTGTGTGCTTGCTGCCAACATGAGCACGTCGCAATTTGGTGGCGCTAACGCCACCTTTTAGCCACCTCCATCGCCTCTGCGCTCGCCGGCATTCATTGCCAATTTTGATGAATGTGGCTGTTTATTGAATTAATTCTGCGCGATTTTTCGATAGTTTTTTAGTGCGCACACTTTTGATTTTTGTTTTTTTTAGTTCAGCAACGGGGCATTAAAGCAAAAACGAAAAAGAAGCAAATGCGCACCTACTGGCAGCTTGTTGTTGCACTTTCGAAATTTTATTGGCCGCTCGTGTCTCTGTGATAACAATTTTTTAATGCTGTTTTTATTTTCTTTTTTCTGCGTTGATTTTTTTCCATTAGCAGTTGGATTAATAAAAAATTAGTACTTGAATGCCGTAAATTTTTATTAAAAAAAAAATTACCAACGCCTTTCATCAGTCTCTTAAAACAAATAAAAGGCACTTGAAAAATCGGTATGCAAAAGTAAAACACTAACAAGCAAAGCAATAGAAAGCAAACAAAGATAAGTCGAAGCTATTCAAATTAGCTGACACATTGTTGTTGTACTGTAAATAATAAATTTTGCCACAATTACTTATTAGTCACACGTCGTTGGCATCGTCATATCCCATATGGTCTAGTGGCTAGGATATCTGGCTTTCACCCAGAAGGCCCGGGTTCGATTCCCGGTATGGGAAGATTTTTTTCTCCAATTATCTTTTTTTTGGCAAATTTTTTAGTTATTAAACAAAATTTCATCACTTTGTAGCTTCATTTAGGCTATTCCCATAAGATATTTTAATTTGTTTAATAAAATTGTAATAGGCCGATATCTGTACATAATATACACCAAAATAAAATTAATATGGGGGTCTTTATTAGAGCAACACAAGCAAAATCAAAAATTTTTTGAATTTTTGTCAGTCTGTCTGTATGTTTGTATGTTTGTCCGCTCATCAGACGAAAACTAATGAATGGAATTGAATGCAGTTGTCACCAATGTATTTCTAGAGGTCTGTCTTAAGATATAGAAGGAAAAAATGGTGAGTTGCCACATGTTTTACAATTGCAGTTTGGGTAAATTGATAAAATAAAGTAAATATTCCAATATGGCTGTTAAAAGAAAAAGTTTTAAGAAGACTTACAGCGGAAAATATTTTTGGGGAAGGTTGCCACCTGTTTGAAAATATTAATTTAATTCATAAAATAAATTAAATATTACAATAAGGGTATCAAACAACACTAAAATACGTTTTAGGCACAATGAAGCACGCTGAGTATTTGCTAGTCTATGTGTAGAAAAATAATAACTACAGAGTTGCCACTTCTTTTAGTTTAAGTAAATTGATAAGATATTGTATATATTGCAATATGGCTGTCAAAAGCAAGCGGATTAAGAAAGCTTACAGTCGAAAATATTTTTGGGGAAGGTTGCCACCTGTTTCGAAATTCTAGTTTAATTTAATTGATAAGACAAATAGAATATTGTAATAGGGGTATCAAGCTGAAGAGGTTTAGGACATTTTACTGCAGAAAATATTTTTGATGAGAGTTGCCAGTTGTTTGAAAAGTTGTATTCAATTATTATATTGTTAAAATAAATAAAGTATTACCATACGGGTATCAAACTGAAGAAGTTTAAGATATTTTACTGCCGAAAATATTTTTTAAAAATTTTATTCAGTTAAAGTGATAAGATAAAATAAATACTGAATTAATACACCCTTCAAGAAAGTGCGCGATATGTAGAATCAAGTTATAAAAATATAAATTAAATTACCACTGTTAAATACCTTCGAAAATATATACTTACATATATTAAGTAACATCCTTATTCATAAAAAATAAAGTCTATTTCATAAGCTCTTCAAGTTTTTATTTTATTTCTCACGAATAAAGCCACAAGAGTTTGGGAAGGGAGGAACAACACAAAAACAAATACTTTTAAGGCGCAGTGGAGTAAGCCGGGTATTTGCTAGTTTTATATAAAATATACATGTTTAGCCTTTTTATATATCAGTCAAGGCAAAGAAAAAGAAAAAGAAAAAGAAAAAGATATAACTGCAGAACCAGATATGTTAGGTTAAGTGATGCTCTGTTAATTTATATTATGTTTTGTTATGTTATACTTGTTACGTTGAGTTATCTTGTGCTGTGTTATGTTAATTTATTTACATATGATACGTTATACTACGTTATGTTACGCTATGTTATGATATGTTGTTAAGCTCATTTCACCACAACTCACCAAAGCTCACTTCAAATCACCTAACTTCAAATCACCCCAACTAATGGTGTTTCAACTTATCTCACCTTAACTCACCTCCACTCATCCCACCTCCGCTCAACTCACCTTAATTTATCTAAACTCTCCTCACCTGAACTGAACTGAACTCCACTTAACCCACCTCAACTCCCCTTAATATTAGTGGTTGAATTTCAACCGCAAAGCGATCACTGGTATAATAAATTGTTGGTCGCAAGCTTCCAATCAACGTATAATATCTATTAAAAAACACTCCCAATTTCTATTTAATCTTTACTGTAAACTATACTTCAACTTTGGGTTTTTTATTTGTTGCTTTTAATTAAATTTATTTCACCCGGATTTGCTTGATTTTTTCGCAACTCTTTTTATGAGATATGTATGTGTGTACGATTAAACATAAATTTAACTTTCGTTATCTTTTATTTGCAATAAAACTTTTACAGCCAATTAATTTTTCTTCGCATTAATATTTATCGTAAATATCCCCTAACGTTTACATATGTGTAGCGTTATTTTACTAAAGTGAAATGTGAAATGAAGCAAACTTTTTTAATTAATTTAATGCACCAGGACACACCCCGACAAGTTCAGTCTTCAGTTTTTTTTCTCTTCGAGCTATTTTAAGACTACACACACACACATATATATAAACGCATAAATATAGTGGCAACTTTTGAAGTGTAATTAAATATGTCACAACGTAATAATCACAGACAGTTTCGCGCTCTTCTACTAAGTAAATACATACATACATAAATATACATATATGTACGACTGTTGATGATGACGAAGATACTGCGTCATCTATTCTTCAACTGCAAATGATACGGGAGTAAGTATGCATGTATGTATGTACATATGTAAGTGAGTGGCTATACGAGTAGTAAGTACCTTGACTATGTTGTAGTTAGTTGTGGTGCACACACCTGCCCTCGGTTATTTCATGGCAAGTTTAACAAGCAAACTTTTCATTTACTATCTCCCTGAAGTTACTTTGGTACTTTGGCACTGACAAACAACTGATAGAACTTTTGCATTGAGTCAAATTTCCGCCGCTCAAACAAAGGGATGGATGATCCGTAGCAGCGCAGAGCAAACATTTGTGCAGCGTGGTATGTATGTATGTATGTATGTTGGATGGTAGCGAGTTGGATGGGCGATGAGCTGTGTAAACTTGGCAAAGGGTTAAAGTTGAAAGTTTGATTTGCCATTACATTGCTTTTAGCAACGCACAAGAATTTCCACAGAATGCTGATATCCAACCAGTTGTTCATTAGTTGGAAAAGCAAATCGGTGTGATAGGCTATCTCAAATGAAAACTTTGAACAAGGTACGAGTGTGCGTGTGAGGGCTTTTTTTTTGTTCGTTTGCTTGTTCCCAGCAAATAAAATTATAGTTTAAAAATCAAAAAACTTGCTATTATAATTTCCATTCGTACTGTCTTCAGGTATGTAACTTGCGAATAGAAATCGCTGCATCTTTTAGGCGCATCAATATTACATAGTTACATCCCGAGCTAATAAAAGGGGGGTAATAAAAAAACACGATTACCACAGAAGTTAAAATGGAATCGAATTAGGCGATGGGAATCGCTTGCCGTTTCGCTTCAACTTCATTATTTTAACATGGGCATGTCAATGGCGGTAAGCCCTTACCCGCAGCATTACCTTCGAACGAAGGGAGAACGCTTGGATAAACAGGATCCAGAGAAACGAACAAAGAATGCCTTACAGAGAAACTACTGTAGAAAGCCTAGATAGGTACATACTTATGTACATATATTAAATTGAAAACAAAAAATACAGATTAAAATTGTTATAAATTAGTTTTTGTACATACATATATACATATGTATGTGTTTAGTTATTTAGATCTTACTTAAAAATCGGTATGCACATACATGCATATTTAATTAAAGTTAAAAAAGTACTTCCTCACTTAAAATTAATTAAACAAAGCAAAATATGCCATTGAATTTTCTACAGAAATTAACGGTAGAAAAGAATTTTTAGATATTCATTCTTTTTGTCAGCTGACTATGGTGAAGCATTATACTTTACATTCCCCGTAATGAATCAAAGTAGCGAAATTAATAAAAATATTGTAGTATATTCTGCTATGCATTACCGGAAATGCCTAAAAAAGCGAAAAATTTAGAAGCATTATAAAGCAATCCGTTCTAGAACACATTACCACTAAAAGCCATTACCGATTTTTTGCTGGGTTTTTGCATGTTTTTCTTTTGGAAGAGATTTCGCAGATAAGTATAATTAATGAAAACGAATGTTGACATTTTATTTAAGCTTTGTAAATAAATTAATGAATGAGCGATTCGAGGCAAACAAGTAACCTTTTTTCTAGGATAGATGATGGATTTGCTTAAATGGCTTTCATTTTTTTTTTTTAAGTTTTATGTGGATACTTTTTGGTGATTTCTTTTTTTTCCTCTTTTGGTAAGGAAAATAAATTTACGGCGTTTTACAATTTTTTTCACTTTCTATTTTTCTTGCCTTAAATAAAATAAACTTTTGTTAACGTTCAATTAATTCACTTTGGGGCCTGAATGACTGCAATCTCGGCAGCTGCACTGTCAATCAAATTCAACTCTTTGACAATACATCACTCGTAACTTACTAGTTTGTGCAATATTTGAAATAATAACTCAATTTAATATGGAAGTGCGTACAATGAATAGATGAATATCAGAAAGTTCCACGTTAATGCACGAAAATTTTAGACAAATGGCTGAGTGTGGCTGAGTAATAAAGCATAAAACTCAGATGCGTTAAAAGGTGGAATACTTTGACCTAAAACATACGCCTATGCACTTATAAGAATACGTTTTCGATGCAGAATAGCTAAAATGCTTTGAAGTTTTTGTAAGCTGACCAACCGTCCTCTTTTGAGGAGGATTGTCCTCTTCAAACGTGATTTGTCCTCCTCAAAAACACTGTCCTTCTCTGCCCTTCTTTTGAGGAAAAATATCCTCCTTTTCAAGCTTTATAGCATTGATGAAATTTTCAAAAAATTTTGTTCCGAATATTATTATTTCCTAATCGTACACAATCATTGTACTTAAAAGGCGTTTACATTGTTCAACTTTCAGTTAAATGATGTAAACTTGTATTGAAAATAGACAAAATCGGACAATAACCACGCCTACCTCCCATATAACGGTAATTGTCAGAAAAAACTACTGAAGATTATTCACTCTAAATTGATATTTACAATAATTTTTAGACGAAAAATAAGAATATTACACAAGTTTGGAAAATGGGCGTAGCCACGCCCACTTATGGTTACAAGTGTATATCTTGGTAACCGATACACCAATTTCTTTCAAACGTGGCACAGTTTTTGGCCTTGGTTCAGCGTACCAAATGGTCGAAAAATTTTAAAATCGGGCCATAATTTTGAGAAATACGAAATCTTCGATAATCAGTAAATATTAAAGCTAATTTATTCAAAATTGATGCTTGCAACAATTCTTTACCAAGAAACACGTTTATGATAAAGTTTTGAAAAATGGGCGTGGCACCGCCCCACTTATGATCACATATATGTATCTCGGTAACCGTTCTACCAATTTGTACCAAACTCGGTGTGGTTATTGTGCTTGCCACATAAAAGCAAAACGTTAAAAATTATTGAAATTGGACAAAAATTGAAGCCGCTTTTCATATAACGGTAAATTTCAGAAATGCTTGAAACTTCAAAATTTATACACCCCGGCTTACCATCTAGCGGTAGGTTTCGGAAAGGTGAAAAACATATATGTATTTAATACTTGCGCCGGGTATTTAATGTTCGGCTCCGCCTGAACTTAGGCTTTCTTACTTGTTTTTTTTTTTAAATTTCGTCATCTTGGATACGGCATTTTGAATTTAAAAAATTCATGACTATATTCACAATCAAAGACCCCGAAACTGCCAAGTAACAAATTTTCAGTGAATAACATTAAATTTTTTAAATTTCCCGCCACACTGGGTTTCAAAAAATGGAACTCGTCATTTAAAAGTAAATATTTTTACTTAATTTGCAAGATTTTAACCGATATTTTTGCCTTTACCGATTTGAAGAGAGGCTTCAGTTCCCTCATATGCATTTAGTTTTTTTTTTTATTAAATATTTCATTTATTTTTATTTTTCAGTTGATTTAAGTACGCACTTTTATTTTAAATTATATTCAANTCAAACGTGGCACAGTTTTTGGCCTTGGTTCAGCGTACCAAATGGTCGAAAAATTTTAAAATCGGGCCATAATTTTGAGAAATACGAAATCTTCGATAATCAGTAAATATTAAAGCTAATTTATTCAAAATTGATGCTTGCAACAATTCTTTACCAAGAAACACGTTTATGATAAAGTTTTGAAAAATGGGCGTGGCACCGCCCCACTTATGATCACATATATGTATCTCGGTAACCGTTCTACCAATTTGTACCAAACTCGGTGTGGTTATTGTGCTTGCCACATAAAAGCAAAACGTTAAAAATTATTGAAATTGGACAAAAATTGAAGCCGCTTTTCATATAACGGTAAATTTCAGAAATGCTTGAAACTTCAAAATTTATACACCCCGGCTTACCATCTAGCGGTAGGTTTCGGAAAGGTGAAAAACATATATGTATTTAATACTTGCGCCGGGTATTTAATGTTCGGCTCCGCCTGAACTTAGGCTTTCTTACTTGTTTTTTTTTTTAAATTTCGTCATCTTGGATACGGCATTTTGAATTTAAAAAATTCATGACTATATTCACAATCAAAGACCCCGAAACTGCCAAGTAACAAATTTTCAGTGAATAACATTAAATTTTTTAAATTTCCCGCCACACTGGGTTTCAAAAAATGGAACTCGTCATTTAAAAGTAAATATTTTTACTTAATTTGCAAGATTTTAACCGATATTTTTGCCTTTACCGATTTGAAGAGAGGCTTCAGTTCCCTCATATGCATTTAGTTTTTTTTTTTATTAAATATTTCATTTATTTTTATTTTTCAGTTGATTTAAGTACGCACTTTTATTTTAAATTATATTCAAATTGCTGTGTTCACATTTTTATATGTAATTTGCTCGTAGTGATTTTCTTCACGAAAACCATTATCCATACCGTCAGCATAAAAATTTTAAAATCGTATAATTACCCACTCCTCTTATTCTATGATATTCATATTTGCTACGCTAATGTTTACGCTCACCACGTACATACATAACTATGTACGAAATATACGAACATTAACATGGCTATGCACCATTAGTGACCGAACGCAAGCTATAACCATGAAAAACAATTAAAGAATTAAAAAAAAAGTAACGCAATGCACATAAAACATAGATAAATTAAATCACAACATTTTAAAGTTTTCAAAATTGACAGCATAGCACTTAAGGGCAAACGGCAAACAATACGATAATGAGGCAAAAATAGAGCCCTCCAAACGATGTAGGCAAGAAGAAGCAAGACTTCAAAGCGATACAAGCGTAGTAATGAGAAGCTTGGTTTTAAGTACTATGTACTCGTATTTCGAATCAGCAAATTTTGGTGCAACATTTAATATGCCAAGTGTGCTTTTAAGTACGTCAGTCGCACGTCACACGCTTAAATGTTTAATCTCTTAGACAGGCAATCAAGTTGTAGCGATTATTTCGGCGCCCTGTGCTGCATATACTTGCGATACATTGTACAAACATACAAACAGCTATTAAATACGTGCATTTCAATTTTTATTTTACGTGTGTTGCATACATATTATTCAAGCGGGTATGCACGAGCGACGACTAGCTATTTTGTAGTTTAACGTCAGTCGCCAGTATTTAGCAATTTATAGCACAATCAAAATATTGACTTTGTGTTTGAAATTTTAATTAGACCAAAAACTGCTCAAAAGATAGTCAGTTGGCACATTTGAGACGGAACATTTTTTCGTTTAGAACCTAGTTAAATTACAACTTTTTCTAGACTTTCGAAACTCTGCTTGCACTGTTGTTGGTAATGCGAATTGTCAATAGCGTGAAGAGGCAGAAAACTCAAAGCTGGTAGAGATTTTCAGCTACCTATTAGAAATCTAACATATTTATGTAGATATGTACTAGGTATGTTAATTTTTCCGCTTTTTACGATCCCGGGATTTTGGAGATGTGGTTATCACAATGCCGGGATCCCGGGACTAATCCCTAATTAAGATGCTCACTACTTTTCAACAACTAAAATCGAAAAAATTGCTTCTATCTCTCCTACTATAAAAAAAAATAATAAATAAATAGTGGCGTTTTTATTTTTTCTCTCTGACGTCAGGGTTTATATTAGTGGATTTTGTAATTTCAAAGATATGATTCATTTTAAAAATTATTTAAAAAATTCAATGCAATGTTTAATAAAAACAGGTCCAGGTTACTTAAATCTTAATATTTTTCCGAAATATTTTGGTGGGCATCTAAAAATGTAATAGATTTTATAATTCCAATGGGAAAACAGTACCGGTTTTTTTTGTATGGAGAGTGATGCAGTCTAATGTATCTACATACGCTGATAAAAGTGGACAATTTTCCAAACCATGTTGATCCGAATTTCAAATGTCATACAAAAATTTTGAACTTAAAAAACAATTGTTTTGGCCCATCAAATTTTAGTGTAAAAAGGTGCAAATTTCAAGTTTCTAAAAACTCGTATTGATTTTTGATAATATATATTTTTTTAAGATGTTAATCATTTTCCTGCAAACAAAGTATGTTTATATGGACGAAAATGCGCAACACCCTGGGCGAAAAAATCCTTAAAATAATAATTGTTGTATTGTTATTTATTGGCATACAAACGAATTTTTAAGTTTAAAATTGTGATGAAAATTTGTCGAATTCTTATGAAACTGCTTAGTCAAAGAAAAGTCAAAAAAATTCTAAAATATTGATGAAAATTTGTTGAATTATTATAAATTTAGCTTGAAGTTGAAAAATCAATGAATTTTAAACAAATAAAGGCCAAATGGCAATAAAGGATCAAAAGGAGCGGTATTCAAATGGCCGGCACTGTACATTAGTATGTTATACTGAGTTAAGCATGTGATGGACAGCAGCAGAATCCGGTTACTGATTTCGTATAATACGCACGTGTGCATCATAATCTCTTTCTGCTTCGCGCTCAGTTTCATTTCCAGTAGCTGAGTTCCACCTACACATGTCAGTTTGTAAAAGAAGCAATACTTCTTTGCTTGAATATTTACTAAGCGAAAAAAAATTAAAATGCAAACTTTTAAAATTGAGAGAATTTATGCATTCGAAGAATAAAATTACCGTAAGGACAACTAGCTTACGCTGCGTTTACATAAGACAATTGAGAATATGTATTAGTTGTCAAATTGTTGTTTAAAGTAGGCGTCCAGACAATTATAAAGACAATACACTTTTTCAGCAACCACCGATAGTGTCGTTTGTCGTGAATTTCATATTATTTACTAAAATATCCAAACACAAACAACTTTTTCACAATTCTGCCATTTTTCGCGGTTTTGTCTTGCCTCTTTTTCTCAATTTAACCAAGACGTGACCGTATTGTCCAATTTATTGTCCAATTCACTGTCTTCGAAAAATCAAGGACACTGACGAAGATAATGAGAGAAGTGTTAATGTTTTACTGAAAAAGTGTGAATGCATTGCTATTGTCTTGGCAAGATTGTCTCATGTAAACGCCGTTTTAGAGTTGGCTAAGCTAATGGTGATTGTCTTTGGAATTTTGCATGGTAAGCAGATGCACAGAAATGAGTCCATTTAGAACAATCGGACCTATACTCAGCTGCGCTCTCACATGCACCGGATGGGTATTTACGCAGAGGCGAATTGTTGTCTTTGCCTCGAAGACAAGGAGACGTCGGAGCACATTATGTCTGATTGTCCAGCATTGGTCAGACCTAGACTGCAAGTTCTTCCACAGTCGTTGCCGTTAACCCGGTCTTTGGGTTTGTCCATCAATGAACCATTTTTACGTTCGTTTTGCGGCGTCTTTTTTTCTAGTAAAACGGAGTCTATTCTCCTTTGAATTAAAATCCGATTCAATTCTGGCTAAATGCCTGTTAAATACCGATTAGAAGCAAGAAAAAAAACACAATTCTTTTGATTATTTTTTCACCGCTTTAGGGCAGTGGTCGGCGGGCCATAGCTCAGTGAGCGCTCTCTGAGCACATGTGTGTTTCGCACGTATATGAAGAGTGGCAGCTGAGCAGTGCATTTAAGGCACACAGTCTCACTTATTGAATCGTTTGAATGTGTTGGTATGCCGACCACTGTTTTAGGGCCTAAATGAAAGGAATATTACCTCAAAAAAATTATTTCATGTTTTCTCTAGCCTAGCCATTGAAAGGGTTAAGGTTAGGAACTGGGGTCTCTACCTAGAAACTTTTGGCTTTCATATGGGAGGCTAATAACATCTTCGAGCGTCAGGGTTAGGAGCCATCATAGGGATGCAAAAGATCATCTAAGCCGGGGTATCCCTTTCTGTTACGCCAAACAAATTAACATTACATTACATTACAAGCCCTTAAAAGCTTTTCGCAACGACTATGTTTTTGTTTATCGCATATCAAGTAAGACAAATGTAGATATAAAAATGGTTTTATGGTTTTTACGAAACCCATAACCAACTCCAAAACAACCAGAAATAATCGCAAACAAATAACATAACTTTTGCTTGCCACATGCAGACTCAACTTAGCTAAAATTAAACATGGAATTTTACGATTGTTTAGGCCTAAAACCAAATACATAAAATGCCAAAGCTGCGTCGATGAAGACATTCAAAAGTATATATGTATTTATATCGTAAGCTCTACTATGTCTACATATGTATGTAAATATGTACTTCCGCATACATATGTACATACATATGAACATAGGCAATTCGCCATGCTAATACCCCACTCTTGCAATAGGTAATAAAATTCGCGTTAAAAGCGCCTTAATGCTACTTCAAAGTTCTCGCAACTACTAATTCACGATTTTATGGTTTTTCTATTTTCGTTGCGAATGTTAATAAATATGTACATACATACATATGTACGTTCTAAGATGCTACTGTCGCTGCCAGCAATCGCTTAGGCGCTCAAGTGTAAGGCAGCTGATGATGGGACTGACAGGCTGACTGACTGACTCAATGCCATGAATGAATGAATGAATGAACAGATGAATGGTAGATAAGGCACAGTTAGATATATCTACATTAGGGCTGCCATAATCCTGAACCCATCGACCAGGACACTTATCATCCAAATCAAAAAAAAAAACAAGTGAATATGGTGTCAATATATTCCCTATAGGTACAGTTGTTTTGGTTCTGGCGTTGCATTATTTTGAAGTCATTTCTGATATTATAAGCAAGGTAGTTTTGTGGCACAATCCGTAGAGCACAATGGTTGATGATGATGAAAGGCTTAAGTCTTGATTTTTTTTTATCTTTAACGTGGTCTTGAATGCTTGCCTTACCACCATTAGCAAATTTCTGGCTTAAGTGAAGCCTGTCTAAAAGGCTTACCCTATAAAGAGTGAAAAAGGTGCTTCGCTTATAATTTCGCGATTAAACATATTTGATGTGAACCTTAAAAAAAATCCCTAAAGAAGTATAATTTGTATTAATTAATAAAAAAACATGTTTAGAATAACGTCTTCAAAAGGCCTTCTTATGTAGAGATGGGTGCGGGATTTCGGGACGGGACGGTACCAAAATCCTTTCCCGACACTCCCGCTAAAACCGCAACCTCCGCAAACTCTGAAAAACTTTGTTAAAAGCGATGTATGAAATATGCACCTTTTTATGTTTTATTGAGACAAAAAGGAACAGCAAAGCAAAACTAAATAATCGGAAATGCCAGATCTTTCATTATTATTTTTTTATTATTTAAAATTAATTTGAAAGACATGTGAATTTTTCTTAGTGATAAATTTCTGGCCCACGGGACCCGCCGCACAAGTCTGAAAAACGTCGGGATGGGCAGGTTTGGGACTTAAAAATTGAATTTCGGGATGGGCGGAATAGGGATTAAATATTTATTCCCGTGCCCATCTCTATTCTGAATTACGTCATACAAAAGCCCTTCTGGATGCTTTTCTTTGAGCAGAAGCCCTTCAAAATGTGCCACTCCATACAAAAAAGCACGAAGAAAGGAATGACTTTCAGAAAGGCCTTTTGAGAAGCGATTTTAGCCACTAAAATCGTCAACTGCCTAGTATGTAGGACCAGTCAGCCGTGTATCTGTTCAGGAACTTGCCCTTTTTGGCATTTGAAGATAGAAAATTAAGATTTTAACCAAATGAGCTAAACAGAAAGAAGGTTAGAAAACGTTCCGTTCCGACTACCACGACTACTAATGACAGAGAGCTCAACCTTTTTTCATAGCAAAAATCTGCTAAAAATTGTGTCCAGGACAATTGGTCTAAATCGGGACAAATCCTGGAAAACCGGGACGTCTGGCAGCCCTAATCTACATACGTATGTATGTATGTGTATACCTGTGTGCAAGTACGTGCATGGTGTGTGTTGTTTTGCTTTCTAACAAACACACTCGGATTTTCATACAACTCTTGCCCTCCTATTCATCTTCTTGCCTTAGCTCATGCGAACTTGACGAACCATGAATGGCTCCAGGCTGCGTGAAATCCAGCGTGTTTTATAGTTTTTAACTACAACTACAACTTTTAACGATTCAAATTCGAAATGGTGGGTTTCGTTGCTTCTGCGCCTAACTATGCCAATACAACAGTTTATTGCTTTGGTGTTTTGTGGGATGGTCTTCCATTGCTGAATGGAACACGGAGCTTGAGCAGACACTTCCATGCAAAATGACTTAAGTAGACGAGATGGTAGGTTTTGTGTACAAATAAGGGAACGTATTGGAAAGAAGTCAAATAAGAAAGAGTGTGTTTGGATCGTAAAAATCAACAGCATACACTACATACATACATACATATGTACGTATGGGATGCTGAGGAGGTAGACTTTCATTCAGTTCCTACGCAAGCTAGCAAAAATTTTGCGTTCACGTTTGTTAGTAAATAATTTCAGTGCGACTTTATACTTTTAAGGAATGGAAATTAGAGAAGGTTGGAGCGCAAAAAAAAATTTTGATTGCAGAAGAAAGTGGTTATATATATATAAATATTTTAGCAGCATTACCAACGTACCTAGGATTACGGTGACAAGAACTTAAAATTTTCCGCTTACAAAACCATCAGTAACGTGCATAATATACTTGTAAGGATGAAAACATATTCAACACTTTGGTGCAGAAGGACTGGTAAGTATTGAAAATGTTCTTTTAAAATTTTATCCTTGAAATTTCACATTACTTGTATTTGAAACAGTTATATATTAAGGACTTATATAAGCTTGATAACAACCTCGAATTTTATCCTTTTATCAGCTTAAAAAATTACCTATTCGTTCTTGTGAATCCAAAATAATTTATTTTTTTTTTAATTCTAAAGAAATTTCCTCTGCCATTTGGTACCCATATTTTTATTTTACATTGCAATTAATCATATCTTTAAAATTACAAAGTCCTTTAAAATAAATGCTGACTTCGGAGGGATAAAATAAAAACGCAACTTTAAATAAAAAAGTAGGTTTCAAAGCCATTTATTTGGAAGGTCCCATTAAGTAGGAGCAACTACCAAACCTTTTCTCAAAAAACGTTGATTCGATACTTC
Organism: Rhagoletis zephyria; assembly: GCF_001687245.7. Classification (NCBI taxonomy): domain Eukaryota; kingdom Metazoa; phylum Arthropoda; class Insecta; order Diptera; family Tephritidae; genus Rhagoletis; species Rhagoletis zephyria. The sequence goes on from NW_016161510.1 coordinate 21,805, forward strand.
GCTCGAAATATTCTCACTACAAACTAGCAAATCTGGGTTTTTACACTATTTTCTTACCTACTACTCCTCAACTTATAAATTACATAAAAAATTACCTTGTTTTTATATTTTTATTTTTTTTTGAATTTATACATAAGTAAGTAATAATAAGTAATGCTGGATTTCCACTAGGCATTCAATGGCAAAAATGACAAATGACAAAGTTGGGCATTAAAAAATATTCGTGTCATTACGTCAAAAAAAAGTGTCATTAAGTTTATTTCCACATAGCATTTTTTAAATGGCTTATTTTTTTTTGTCATTTCACTGCCTAGTGGAAACCCGGCATAATTCAAAAGTTACTCAAGCAATTAACTCAAACATTTTTGGAGGCTTCAAGTATATGTAGATGTATAAATTGTATGCAAAAGCAACAAGATTGATATACATAGTTTAAAACAATGAAAATCAAGCTAAATAACAAAAAACTGGCCTGTTTTTTTAGATTTGCCCATATATTACTTTCTTCAAGTACTTATATGCCAATAAAAATTCTTAAACTGGAATTTTCGTTTCTCAAGTCATTGTCACTTTCACTCAATTTTTAGTGACATACTAGTTTTATTACACTAGATTCGTTCGCTTTGGCAAAATTATAAAATGGCTGCAACATATATTTTGCATGCTGCCACTTTTTTTTAATTATTTACTTGCACACTTTTGACACTTCACAGATATTTTGTATTTTTGTATTTTTTTGTAAGTCGATTGTCGCTAAAATGAACATTCTATTTAAGAAGTACCCAAAGTTATAACAAAAAAAAAACCAACAATGATTTTTTCAAGTGACAATAAAACCCTAAAATTGTTCAAATCTTGATTTTACCAGAAGAATACTTGAAGGCTGTGTCACACGATTGGGTATTTGCCCATCTCGCGAGAAAAGGATGTGACACGAAAAAACAACTGGTGAAATTTGCTCAAACTTATACATATGTATATACCTTATACTTTTTTTCATGCATTTTAGTGCTAATAAATCTGTGATATTTTAATATTAATTATGTGTGCATTAAAAATAAATATTTCCAATATTGCAAGCGAAAAATTTATTCAAAAAAAATTCTGCTGTTTCTCGTGAAAAAAATGCAATACGTGTTGTTGGGGTATACACAGTTTTCTCTTAGGTGCGGTCACATGCCTATTTGCATCTGTATCGCTAAGCCTTTGCACAAAACATATCCCAGGGGCAAAAATTATGCTAGTTTGAAAAATATTATAGCATGCCTGAATAACTCAGTGAAAGGGGAGACCACTATGTATGCATGTATGAGAGACCACCTTTCCGATGAAAAAAAATTGGTTGACGTGGTCCAAGGTTATGCGGTAACATACATAAAACAAACAATGCCAATTTTATCCCACCAGTAGTTTTATAGAGTTTACTAAGTTATGTTGGGCTACCCCATATTACATGGTATAAAGGTAAGTCTAGATTTTGAAGTACTGAACGGATTTGTGCGAGACTTTCTCTAATGTATTCCGTATCGATTATTGTTTTGAATTTATATAGGGTTGACACCCTGTTATAAGATCCGCACCGTTCGTTGGATTACAAAAAATAAGGTGTCAAATGAAAGGGATTGCCCTCTATATAAGTATTAATGTTTTATTTTTTAAGTAGGGTTGCCACCTGTTAAGAAAAATACTACGATCAATCTTAGTAAGCGAAGGCATTAGTCCTGCACCGTCATTGTCAAATGAAAAGGTTTAGCCTGTAGATATGCAATAATGTGCTATTTTTTTCTAATAGGTTTACCACGTATTTAAAAATTTTAAGATCTTCATATTTTGTTGAATAACAAAATGACATACCAAATGAGAGATCAAGGCCTTCTCATGTACAAAATTTTTTATTTTATGAGTGTGGTTGCCACCTATTTAAAAATTACTATTTTATCCTTACATTTGAGGGATTCACAACGGTGTGGTATTGTTGTATTTCGTAATTTTAAAAGTTTAATAGATGTTTAGAGGAAATTCATAATATGACTTAGGTGGTACTTTACGAACCCCCTTAATATAATTTTTATGCGTTTTAAGTTTACAGCCACAATAGTATAAAGTGAAGTCGACATTTTTTGTCGCAAATTACTGAACAGATTTTTAAGAGAATTCGTTTAATGTAATTTGTGTCGATAGGGGCGTTATCTTTAGTGTTAAGAATTTCTATAGGGTTGCCACCTGTCTAAAAAAATATAAGATCTGTTCGCTGAATTACAAAAAGTGAGATGGCAAATAAAAGGGTTTGGCCATGTATGCGTAATAAGGTTTTATTTTTTCGATGAGTGTTGCCACCTGTACAAAAAATTATAAGACTTGGGCTAAAGAGTGAGTTGTCAGATGAAAAGACTTGGCCTCCAGATGTGCAATAAGATATTATTTTTTCGAATAGAAGTGCCGCCTGTCTAAAAAATTGATACGATCCGTTCGTTGCATTAAAAACATTAGATATTAAATGAAAGGGCATGGCCATTAGGTGTGCAATAAGGCGTTATTTTTTTTTTAATAGGGTTGCCACCTGCTTTCTCCAAATGCGTATATGTAGCAGGGAGGCCAACTCGTGGGGAATTACCCGATTTGCGGGGAATTCGAGTTCGCGTGGGGAATCGGGGAATACACAGTTTTTGTGGGGAATTTCAGTTTACGTGCGGAATTGAGGGATGCAATGCTTTTTGTGAGAAATTAGGTGTTAACTAATTTTTATACCCGAGCGCTCTTGTGCACAAGGGTATTATAACTTTGTTCACATAACGGTTGTTCGTAACAGCTAAAACTATACGAGATAGATGTAGACAAATGTATACATAAATGATCAGAATGAAAAGAGAAGTGGATTAAGCCATGTCTGTCTGTCCGTCTGACCGCGTACACGATAACTCGAGCAAAAATTGAGATATCTCAACGAAATTTGGTATGAGGATTGCACTTTGCCCAAGGTACTTTGGTATTGAAATGGGCGAAATCGGGCCGTAACCACGCTCACTTCCCATATAACGGTAGTTTTCAGAAATACGAAAACATAAATATTTTAGTTACAACTGAAGCTTATTCACTGAAAAATTATATTTGTAATGACTTTTAGACGTAAAATAACAATATTTTAATTTTTTGGAAAATGGGCATATCTTGGTAACCGCTGCACCGAATTCTATGCGTTAATTGAAGATAAATCCTACGAATTGATTTATCCGAAAAAATCTNAATGTATGTATGTATGTAAGTGCATATGTACAAATTTATGCAGGTCTGAAGCGTTATTCATATGTAATTATTTGACGACAATAACAACAGCAAGTACATCAACAACAAGAAAGCCAACGAACACAAACAAAATTCAAATTTCAAACACTGTTTTGATTTCGTAACCAATTGTGGCTTTTGTTTTGTTTATGTGCCAAATAACAATTTTGTCGCTCATTCAAATGGCGTGCGGTTTACCTTATTTGCTTCATTTATGTAAATATATTGCACTTTGCTTTGTGTTTTTTTTTTTTTCGCCTAGCTTTTTGCTCTGTTAGTTACAAATTAATTGAAAAAATATTGAGATTTCCATAAACATTTCCATCAAAGCTGCGGTCGGAATATTCAATGCGCAAACGCACATAAAAATCGTTTTGTTTTGTTTATTTTTTGCTTACGAATATTTTGTACGATAGTTTTGCATTAACAAATGTCGTTCTGTGTTTAGTCTATGCCACATTTGAGGCATTTGTTTACATACACACAAATACGTGGGTGTGTGCATTTAGGCTGCCACACGTGACATCTTGCGGTGACACGTTTTTATGCCATGCACGTTCATTCGTGTTTTTGTATTTTATGCTTAAATAGTTTTGCGAAAGTTTATTTGTAATGCATTTTAAAGTTGGTTTTTTTTTTTGTAAATTTTTAGCACATTTTTGCTATTAAGCTCTGATATGCACAGAACCATGAACCGTAGGGTTAGAAAATGAACTGTATGTTTAGTATTTAAATAGTTTTGTTAGAATATTATGTTTGTTGTTTTTAGTTTTTGTTCGAAAATCCTTCAGGCAGATAGACGTGCCAAAAATATTTTAAGCCTTTGCGAGCGACAAAAAGTACTAATGACGTCAAGAATAGTTGATGCTTTCATTATTTCCATTTGTGTTGATTCAAAACGTAAAGTAGGCTTCAGTTAAACGAATGAAAATACGTGCATATGCACATACCTATGCCAAATTTCCACTAGGCCTTGAAATGACAAAAGAGAATTGGAACTGCTATTTGGAAATGAATTTAATTACTATTTTTTTTTTTAGGTAAAGACGCGAGTATTTTTTATTGCCCAACTTTGTCATTTATGCCATTTAATGTCTGGTGGAAATCCAGCATTAGGCTTAGTTGAGTTCACATTGTAAAGCATTAGGCCTTTAAAGGCTGTACGCAGTCAAAAAACTGAATTTTGAATTAAAATAAAGCTTATTATATGTGACCGTGAGGGCCAGAGGAGCTTATCTACAAAAATTTTGTTTAGTAATATCGGAAATAAGGATCTATAAAAAATAATGGCGCTCTTTTTATAAAAGGTTCATTTCACTTACGTGATGCTACATATTATAATAACAGAATAATAAAACGGCATGCCTCGGGCTATAACCATTTCGATTCTAGTAATGTATTATAAGGTCCACCTCAACTTTTTTGCAATGCCAGTTAGGCTACTCTGGCCCTCATGGCCTCATATATCTCTATGATTTTTATCGAATATTATTAATTCTTAATCCTGTACCACAGCGCTGAGGTAGTGTCAATCGACTAATATTTGAAATCGAAAGCCGACACTTTTCTTGCAAGGGGAAGTGCGTCGAGAGGTAGCTCGTAGAACTAGTGTGGTTTAGGGTTCGTTTTCATTAGCCCAGAATAGAAGAAAATAATTAATTAATCCCAACGGCGTTTTACCCTCCATTCCCGCCCAACCGACACGAAGGGCGCAGTCCGCATGACGTACGGAACCTTTTCTTTTTTAGTTTTTTTTGTGCCGAGTAGTGGAAACAGGAGTTTGTTAAGTATCGAGATCTAAAACTATTCAGCTACAGAATCAAATTCATCAGCTGATTGGATATGCTAAAGATGGTATTTCAATTATTGAGAGTGGAAATAATAGTTTTCTTTATAGTAAAAATCTAGTCCGATACGTCAAACGTGCTGGAATGACAGTTAAAATCTTGACATAAACGACGGAATGATTCGTGTAGTTCAAAATTAGTTTTGCATGGCTTTAAAAATAGAGGTCGAAAGTGTCTTGACACTCGAGAAGGAACATTAAAATTTACCTCAGCCAGGAGGGCCGGNATTGCACTTTGCCCAAGGTACTTTGGTATTGAAATGGGCGAAATCGGGCCGTAACCACGCTCACTTCCCATATAACGGTAGTTTTCAGAAATACGAAAACATAAATATTTTAGTTACAACTGAAGCTTATTCACTGAAAAATTATATTTGTAATGACTTTTAGACGTAAAATAACAATATTTTAATTTTTTGGAAAATGGGCATATCTTGGTAACCGCTGCACCGAATTCTATGCGTTAATTGAAGATAAATCCTACGAATTGATTTATCCGAAAAAATCTGCCTATATTTAGTTTGAGTTGTACCCCTTTGAAGGAGGTTATGCTATATATTGTCTAATACACCAAATCAGACTATGAACTACAGGATTTGTAGACCGGCTTTTGAAAAACTTTCTTGGGAAAAATGGCAGATATATCTCTGTCCGCTGAGCTTGTACTGCTTTGAATTGTCTACGAAATTTTTACATGATGAGCTCGAAGGATTTCTCTTAAAACGTTTTTGGTTTGCCTGTCACTAACTCATCCTCAAAGTATACAACGATACAAAATGAGATAGATTGCATTGAAATGTATAATAAGACTTTCCGACATCTTCTACAGCTTCTCAATGCAGCCTCTGGACCTCTACCGCCATTTGAAAACAGAACACCTACACTGGGTTACTGGGTTGTACGCACATATACGCATGTATGTATGTATATACATATGTACAAATTTATGCAGGTCTGAAGCGTTATGCATATGTAATTATTTGACGACAATAACAACAGCAAGTAACAACAACAACAGAAAGCCAACGAACACAAACAAAATTCAAATTTCAAACACTGTTTTGATTTCGTAACCAATTGTGGCTTTTGTTTTGTTTATGTGCCAAATAACAATTTTGTCGCACATTCAAATGGCGTGCGGTTTACCTTATTTGCTTCATTTATGTACATATGATATTACACTTTGCTTTGTGTTTTTTTTCGCCTAGCTTTTTGCTCTGTTAGTTACAAATTAATTGAAAAAATATTGAGATTTCCATAAACATTTCCATCAAAGCTGCGGTCGGAATATTCAATGCGCAAACGCACATAAAAATCGTTTTGTTTTGTTTATTTTTTGCTTACGAATATTTTGTACGATAGTTTTGCATTAACAAATGTCGTTCTGTGTTTAGTCTATGCCACATTTGAGGCATTTGTTTACATACACACAAATACGTGGGTGTGTGCATTTAGGCTGCCACACGTGACATCTTGCGGTGACACGTTTTTATGCCATGCACGTTCATTCGTGTTTTTGTATTTTATGCTTAAATAGTTTTGCGAAAGTTTATTTGTAATGCATTTTAAAGTTGGTTTTTTTTTTTGTAAATTTTTAGCACATTTTTGCTATTAAGCTCTGATATGCACAGAACCATGAACCGTAGGGTTAGAAAATGAACTGTATGTTTAGTATTTAAATAGTTTTGTTAGAATATTATGTTTGTTGTTTTTAGTTTTTGTTCGAAAATCCTTCAGGCAGATAGACGTGCCAAAAATATTTTAAGCCTTTGCGAGCGACAAAAAGTACTAATGACGTCAAGAATAGTTGATGCTTTCATTATTTCCATTTGTGTTGATTCAAAACGTAAAGTAGGCTTCAGTTAAACGAATGAAAATACGTGCATATGCACATACCTATGCCAAATTTCCACTAGGCCTTGAAATGACAAAAGAGAATTGGAACTGCTATTTGGAAATGAATTTAATTACTATTTTTTTTTTTAGGTAAAGACGCGAGTATTTTTTATTGCCCAACTTTGTCATTTATGCCATTTAATGTCTGGTGGAAATCCAGCATTAGGCTTAGTTGAGTTCACATTGTAAAGCATTAGGCCTTTAAAGGCTGTACGCAGTCAAAAAACTGAATTTTGAATTAAAATAAAGCTTATTATATGTGACCGTGAGGGCCAGAGGAGCTTATCTACAAAAATTTTGTTTAGTAATATCGGAAATAAGGATCTATAAAAAATAATGGCGCTCTTTTTATAAAAGGTTCATTTCACTTACGTGATGCTACATATTATAATAACAGAATAATAAAACGGCATGCCTCGGGCTATAACCATTTCGATTCTAGTAATGTATTATAAGGTCCACCTCAACTTTTTTGCAATGCCAGTTAGGCTACTCTGGCCCTCATGGCCTCATATATCTCTATGATTTTTATCGAATATTATTAATTCTTAATCCTGTACCACAGCGCTGAGGTAGTGTCAATCGACTAATATTTGAAATCGAAAGCCGACACTTTTCTTGCAAGGGGAAGTGCGTCGAGAGGTAGCTCGTAGAACTAGTGTGGTTTAGGGTTCGTTTTCATTAGCCCAGAATAGAAGAAAATAATTAATTAATCCCAACGGCGTTTTACCCTCCATTCCCGCCCAACCGACACGAAGGGCGCAGTCCGCATGACGTACGGAACCTTTTCTTTTTTAGTTTTTTTTGTGCCGAGTAGTGGAAACAGGAGTTTGTTAAGTATCGAGATCTAAAACTATTCAGCTACAGAATCAAATTCATCAGCTGATTGGATATGCTAAAGATGGTATTTCAATTATTGAGAGTGGAAATAATAGTTTTCTTTATAGTAAAAATCTAGTCCGATACGTCAAACGTGCTGGAATGACAGTTAAAATCTTGACATAAACGACGGAATGATTCGTGTAGTTCAAAATTAGTTTTGCATGGCTTTAAAAATAGAGGTCGAAAGTGTCTTGACACTCGAGAAGGAACATTAAAATTTACCTCAGCCAGGAGGGCCGGGCTATTAATCAAGCCTGTCATTAATTTTACGATAAATATTATACCCAGCATTTCTCTACGAAAGGGGGCAGAAACCTGGCGGCAAAACTCAGACAGCAGAAATCTTTGATGGAACCCTACCTGTACATCGGAGCCCCTTGTAAGTGGACTAGGTCTGCGGTGTTTACACCTTCGGAAACCCGCCGCCGTTTTTGTCTGAGTCTGTGAGTCTCTAGAAGAACAGAGTCTCAACCCTAATCTCCATTCTAGAGCCATCAGGCCTCTTGAGTGAACCCGGCTTTGTAGTTTGGCTTTTTTTCAGAACTTTTACCAGCCTAGCCGTTTGGCCCAAGGTTTCAATCCCGTTACGCCTCTTATAATCTCTTTGCGTGCAGCCATATTTTTCCCAATCCATCTCAAAATTAGCTTTGAGGGCCCGGTTTAGAGGTTTTCTCGACTCACCCCTCAACTTATGAAGCTCCTTGTTCCATGGTAGAACAGGCGTATGGCTAAGAGGTGGACGAGACGGGCAAGCCTTATCGAAACTAGCACGTAGGGCAGCGGTTAAATTAACAACCGCATCATCAATGGCTTGAGTGGATCGTATCCTAGGTGGCATCGTAGTCGTTTTCTTATACCCGACGTAGTTAGTTAGTTGGTTGGGTAAGGCACTGCGACCGTTAGGTAAATTGTGCCCCTATACGTATGTAATCTAATGACTATATAAGTTTATCTCATTATGTCTAATTGAACGTTCTATCGAAAATGTTTAAAATAAGGGTAAAACCACCACGTCTTACCATGTAGCGGTAGTTTTCGGAAAGGTGTAAAACATATATTTAATACATGCGCCGGGTATTTAATATTCCGCTCCGGCCGAACTTAGACTTTCTTACTTGTTTAAGTTTCGCTCTGACGCAGAGCAAATAGCGTCCTTGCCAAGTTGAAACTCACATTCATACTCATAATCACACTTATATTCGTACTCGGACTCATACTCATAATCATAATCTTAATCTAATTTAAATTTTAACCTTCGTCTTCATCTTCATCTATATCATAATTTGGATTTTAATCTTAATCTTAAACTCAATGTTAACCTTAATCTAAATCTTCATCTTGATACTAATTTTAATCATCCAGAAATCACCTTAGGCTATCGATTTAAATTGTTCTTTGACCTTTGCTATTACATTAATCTAGTAGTTTAGCTGATTCAGCTTCGAAATAAGCAGTGCCAAAGTGCCAACGGAGCTAAAAACTTGAAATCAATCACTGCCATTCGATATCAACGAAGCCCAGAGTTCACAAAAGACGGGCAGAGAATACATACGTCCAAACGCTGCACACTTTCGTGCAAGCACTCGCATGGCCAGCGAATAGTTTATCTGCGCGTTTATTTGTTAACCGATTTATCAAATGGTCGCCAAATGTGGCATAGCCAATATTAACCTATGGACACTAACCAAAAGCAACAAGGAATTTATATGCATTTACGCTTGTTGTCGTTGTTTAAGAAATCGAGGCTAAAAGGAAATGCGACCAAAAAGCGCCAAAGGGTCAAAACTAGTATGTTCAATGCAAAGGAAAAAAAAAGTACGGAAAATCTAAAAATAAAAGAAATGCTAAAGATGAATGCCATAAAAGCGTGTAAACGACGAGCTTTGTGATGCATGGGCTGGCTGGCTGTGAGGCGGTGAAAGTGTTGCCTTGCTGATATTACGCTTATTTTTTTATTTTTTTGTTGTGCTTGCTGGTCTCTGCTCCGATTGCCATTGCAGCTGCTTTTACCATAACCATTTGTGCTTTTCCGTTACTAACATTTGATTTTCTGCTAGGCAAAACGCTCAGCTACACGGCGCGCCGCCTGCGAAGTTGATGTTGATGAATTACCGGATGTGGTCGGGTACGAAGAGTATCTATGTACGTACTCGTACATGCATAGTAGATGAGTAGCTGTGGTCTTTGGTATGCTCACTTGGCTGCAATAAATAAGCCACACTGCCTCTACACTTCCTCCTCGACTCCACCTCCTTATCCGTCCACACCTCCTGCTCTTCCTCTTCCTCCTCCCGCATGGCAGGAGAGTTGTATGGCTTGACACACGCTACAAGCTGCGCGCAAAGCATTTGAATGCTGTTATGGTCTGATTACGCATACTTCGCATAATTTCGCGTAAGTTTCAAACTGAAATTTTGAATGTAGTTAGTATGTATTTTGCATGCACTCCATTGCCCAGAAATTAGCAGAACATTTCAAAAACTTAGCGATCTGTTGAGTTTAGATTTTGCCTCACATTTTCTTAAGTGACATTTTAATTGCAGTAGTATCATTGGTTGTGCGAAGTTATGCGAAGTATGCATAATCAGATCTTTAAGGTGAAATTAGTCAAGAACGCAGAACTTATACTTAAACGTTCTCCGTATACGCAGACTTTTGTTGATTCCTGGAGACCTCAGTGTTGCTTACTACAGTGTCGCCACTCATCAATTCCTTTTCATAAACTTATCCTTTCCACTAAAATTTTTCGTGCTATAATAGATGCTAGCTTAGTATAAACTACTAATTTTTCAACAAAAAACCTTATTCGACAGAAAATTTCAAATTTTTTAAACGTATTTTGAATAGGAACATGCAACTTTTTTACGATGTGCAAAACTGACGAAGTGGCAACCATCTAGAGAAGAAAGAAATCAGCTGACACGGAAAAATTTAAATTCCGCAGATTTCTGCGCTACGGGCTACAACTACAGAAAAATTCTGTTTACGTTCTTGGCTAATTTCACCTTTAGTTTTAGTTACATTACATTATTGTTGTGTGTTGTTGTTGTCGCTGGCATTGTTTCGGTTTGCTTCCAATTATGACTTGTGGCCATAATGGCGGAAAATGGCAGTACTGATGAATGACTGGTGTAATGTGCTGGTTCTTTGCGGTTGACGTTTGTTTGTGCTCTTATCTTTGTGGATTAAACGAATTACATACATACATGCAGTGCGAGTTTATTCCTTTTGCAACAACAACAATAACAAGCACCACATATTACACACAAAAAAAAAACGGGGGAGTAGGCTGACCTCAGGCGTTTGTTTGTTTACGTCATTCATAAATATTAAACCAGTTGACAGTACCAGTACAGTGCGTGTGTGTCTGTGTGTTTGTGCAATTGGGCTGAAACTATCGGCAACATACTTCCTTGGTATTAATATGCTCCAGCCACTTATGAAATATTAGTTAACAAACAGCAACACCCAACTTTTTCGCCCGCACTCACACACTCATTATTTGCCACTTATGTATGTATGTATGTACATATAAGCATAAATAGTAGCTGCTCTCCATGCTCTGCTTTTCCACATGTGTACTCACTCTGACTACTTTGCGCAAAAATAATGAATTTTGTCAGAAATGTGAAAATGATGGACACGCTGATGAGCAGTTAAGTGCATATACATTCTTTGCAACTAACTGTTAATGGCTGGTTGCTTATGGGTTCGCACTTTTCCAGTAACTTTGTTGACAAGTGATGAAATATTTAGTATAAATATGAAAAATTTTCTTCTTACACTTTGATGAGTGATGGAAAGCTACTGTCATTAGCAGCCAAGCAAAGCATGTTGCCGAAAAATTTATCAAACTTTTAGTGGCTATTAGCCTGATTGTATGCATTGTGCGTTCATACATATACATATTTATGTATTGGGTTATTAAGAATTAGTATGTATATGTATTTCGATTTACATCAAAGATGATTAATTTCTTCCCCTCCTCGTTAATAAGTAGAAGAAAAGAAGACGCTGATAAGAAAAAATATAGTAATTATTTTTCATTAAACCTTAATTTGGTAGTGACCTGAGCAGACGCTTCAAAAACTTATGACTTTGTATATTCGAAAATATTGTATAATAAATAAAATAAAAAAATAAAACTTTTTAATATACAACGCTTTTATAAATGGACTAAAAATTAGAAAATAATATTTCCCAGTCCCATTGAACGTGTTTTGATAACTTTTGATTTTGTAATTTTAGCAAAAGTCTTTATAAACCATTTATTAGATTGAAAACGAAAACCGAGGAGCGCATGCAATACAAAGCATTAGATTTAATTGACAATAGTTAAACTACATAACATAGACCTAAAATTTCTACAGAGAAAGTCCAAATTTGAGATCGATTTTAAGCGGTCTTTATTCATACATATATCCACATTCATACATATATTACTCTTCATATCCATTCAGGTCTATTACAAGCGCCCCACTCTTTTCATTTTCAATCTCATAAATTATTTATAATGACTTTTGCTAAAATTTCAAAATCAAAAGTTAACAAAACAAATTCTATGGGACTGAGAAATAATATTTTCTAATTTTTATTTTTTTTTAATTTTTAATTTTTTTTAATTTTTAATTTTGTTAATTTCGCTTGCATTGTCTTCTGTTCTCTACTTTTTAGACTTGACTGTATAAAATTTTGCAATAGATATTAAAATAATTCAACTTGCAGTGAAAAGAGAACAGAAGGCAATGCAAGCGAAATGTCGTTTGCTCACGTTTAGTATAAACATACACATGTACATACATACATATAGCAATTTAGGGCCAAATTCACAGTGCGTAGTTAACCACTGATTGATTTTCATATTCACAACGCTCAGTTAACAAAAGTTAAAACCAGCAAGCTCCCATAGTTAAATTCTTGTGAAATTACAATTTTCTTTTTTGTGGAAGGAATTTCAAATTCGAATAGAAAAGTATTGCTTTTTATAATTTGTATATTTTCAGGCGATATAAATTTCAATAGTTAGCTAATGACTCTAAATATAAATTCAAAGATAAACTCTTGTTGATGGTTAAGTTAACAGTCGTTTAACTAAGCACTGTGAATCTGGCCCTTAAAGAAATGACGTGTCGTCCATTTCCGCTGTAGCATATGTAAATAGTGCATATATTTAGGCGCAGTATTTAACTTCTTCTGGCGTGGCGACATCTCGAGTCTTCTAGTTGCATCTCTTTGATATGGTGCCTACAACGAGGTTGATATCTAGACTAGGTTGATATCTAGAATTTGCCATAAATAGCTTTGCTACATTTATAGTATAAATGGTGGTCTGGGCACAAAACATTGCAAGTTGATAAAAGCGTTGTAATAGTAAACTCTGAAGAGCCTTAAGGCGCTGGCTCAATGCAGTTTGCTTTGCACGCCTTATAGCCTCGTCATAATAAGCACTTTGCACGTGACGCTTAAAGATGAAATTGACGTAACGTAAAGGAACGTAGAACGGCGCCACACCAAAGATGCTGCATTTGCAGATACAATAGCAAAATATTCGCACTTTTTTACTTATATGTATATTCATACTTATCTCATTATCTTCCTCCCTGTATTCAAATTTTCGAAGACTGTTGTTTGTCTGGACGCCTACTGTACTCAAACAATGTGACAAATAATACTTATTATCAATTATCTTGTCTTATATAAACGCAAGGTAATACAGATATCAGCAGTGATCAAAAGTTGAGATTTGGCCACGGTTCGTTGAGTCCGTCGACGCAAGGCTTGCCAATCTGACGCTCTCTATGCAAACAGACACAGTCTACTCAACTGTCAGTTGCATCCTTGAGCGTCACGTACGCAAAGTACTCATGCTGACGGGGCTATTACTTACTTTAATTTGCTTTGATTTACTTCAAAAACTCGTTTAATCAAATGAGGGCTTGGAACGCTGTCAATAAACCAGCGGTGTAGTTAAAAAGTCAAGGTCTGTTCCCTTACACTAAGAATAATTTTCCAACAAAATTACAGAAAACTTAAAGAAAAGAAATACACAACAATCTTTTCCAGAGACTGCAACGGTTATGCGTTTTATAATAAAAAGCAAACAATTTTAGTTATTTTTTTTACTTTTATTATTTTGAGCAAATAATGCCGGTTAATTCTGCTTTTTATTTTTATAAGGTAAAAATTAAAGTTAAAATTTGCCTTTTATTTTTTTGAGTAGAAAATAATCGGTAACTTTGGCTTTTATTTTTTCTGTCTAAAATTAAAGTCATAGTTACAAATCAAGTATTCCAGAGTGGTGTGTATTCGAGTGTGATAATTTTGAAGCTCCTATACGGATTCTAATAACCAATACACAAATGTCAGGGATAGATGAAATCTAAATATGTATGTAGGTACTATCTTTATCTATATCTATAAAAATGAAATGTTTTCCGTATGACGGCGAAGCCTGACTAAACGGCTGAATTCCGTAAAAAGTTCTTTTTTGGCCCTTCTGTGTGGAAGGTTTTTCGATTAAAAAAGTTTTGAAACTTTTTTTTGCTGTTGCAGAAAAATGAAGAATGCTGAGACGTTACGATTTCACAATGTCATAGAGTCTTCCGTATATTGTATGTCACTAAACTACCAAACGTACGATTTTTCCATCATTTTTGATACTTTTCATGAACATGAACTATAAATTTGGTCCAATGCTTGTAAGTACCAGAAGAACCGAACGTCGAGCTGAGGTGATTTAGCCAAGTCCATCACCATTCTGTGGAAATGCTCATATGATCTTTAGTTGTGTCTCACTTTAATTGATTTTAAGTACTAAAAAAATTTTAGCTTCTAAGTACTTAGTTTTGTTAGGATATTCCGGAGCTCGTGGTCTCTTGAGCCTGAGTCCTCTCGGATCGGGGGCCCCTGGCATTTTGTCAGCCATGCCACCTTGTAGTTACGCCTGTCAGTGGTTGAAATAATCTGAACGAAAACATCAGAACTCTCAAAAGATTGCACTTACATACATATATAGTATATATACCAAACTTCTAACTTACCTACAAACACAGGTCACGTGTACGTGGCGTATGAACCACACTTAGGTGCTGAAAAGAAAAGAAGATTGATTTACTAAAAATGTTACTTAATAGCTATACAAAAAAAATATGTCTACATATTTTTCAGTTTCTTTCAAGGTGTTCCTAACAGCCTATAATTTCAGTAACGTATTGCCATTTTTTTTCGTTGGACGTGCGACCGCCCTATAAAAGGCCATTCAGGTAGCAAACGAATTGCCAACTTTTACAAAACAAAAAATCCAAACAATTTTATTCCATGTGATGTGAAAAGCAAATTACACCTAATAGACGAAATGCGAGAAAAAATGGCCCATTTGATTGCTCGCTGCCACACCTTCGACAATAAAGAAATCACAAATCATAAAAGAAAAAAAAATACAACGCAACACAAAAAACGCGTGCAAATTCACAAAAAAAAAAAGAAGAAACCACGACGAAAATAAATTCGTTTGAGGTGCG
Organism: Rhagoletis zephyria; assembly: GCF_001687245.7. NCBI lineage: Eukaryota > Metazoa > Arthropoda > Insecta > Diptera > Tephritidae > Rhagoletis > Rhagoletis zephyria. Next base: position 37,231 of record NW_016161510.1, read on the forward strand.
TGCCACAGGACACGTAGCAAAATCTCGCGCTTACTTATTTATTTCTAGCTCAATATGATTGCGTGTTAAAAATCACAAATAATCACAACAACGAAAGCAGCACCACTAAAAAAATTAGAAGCAACAACAACAGCAAGTAAGTACCTACAACCAACGAGTGGAGCTTACGGGCAACACAATAGCTGCAATTGAAATGTTTATGCGTTCGAACGCAAACTTTTTCAACAATTTATTGCACGTGAAATAAATATTTTTCTATAAAATGAAAAAAACAAGCTAAGGAGGAGCAGGACATTCATTCACAGGTATACTGTTCGCAGCGCTGCTCTGCAATAAATTCAACGAGTGTGTGTATGTCGCGTGACGAAAAGTGCGTTTATGTGAAAATGTGAACGCAGAAAACTCATAAAATGTGGCGAAATGAATTTAGCTTGGCTAAATTCAGCCCGCATTGATGTTGAGTTTTCCACCTTTTTTTGTTTTTTGCTTTGTGCGAAAGTCCAAAAGTGCTCATTTGTGTTGAGCGCCATACGTGTAAGTACTGTTAGGTAATTTTCCGTTAAATATATTGTATGCATGTTACTATTTATTGGCTACACCCTTTTCTTGTCAGCTCATTTCGTGCATGCAATAAAAATTATTCTCGTCTTCCTCTCTCTCCACTTTCTCATGTGTTTCCGTTTTTTATTTGCTTTTATACTCATATAATTTGAAGCATAGTTTCAGGCACTTACGTTGGAAGATTTTTCGTGCTGATAAGGCGGAGAAACTTTTGCTATGATTCAAAGCGTATGTTATACATATATTTCATTTGATTAGGTAATAAGTAGTTGAATTGAGATAGAACTAAGCTTTTTTTATTGTTGTTGAATGAGTGCTACGTGTTCTTTATACGCTTACTGTGAATTTTTATATGTAGATACCAATCGATACCCCAAAATAACTTTCTGATAGCCGATAGCCCCAGCAGCTGGTGCTAATTTACACTTTAAATTTATAGTTTAATTATAAGTTTAATAGATTAAATAAATAAATAGCTTTCTGAAAACATCCCAAATAAATGTCAAAAATAGAGTGATTCATAATACTAAGTTTGCTTGGTATACATATATTTTCTGAGTACAAAAACCTCGAAATTTTTTCTTTTAAAACATTAATTCAAAAGTTCATATATTTTCAAGGCATATCGAGATTTCCAGGATTTTTTAAGGTGATTTTCCGAAATTTTTCGAAATTCTGCTCAATGCATTTAGGCATTTTTCGAGATCCTTCGAACAATTTTTTGGGATTCTTCGGAATTTGGTAAAAACTTTCAAATTTTTCGGTACTTTCAGGGTTTTTTCGAGACCTTTCACGATTTTCTCGGTATCTGTAGGACTTCTTCGACGAGCTTTTCGAGAACCTTGCCATTTTCTTTAAGTCCTTCACAATTTTTTGGAAAATTTAAAATTTTAAGGATGTTTTCAAGACCTTATAAAATTTTTGGTGGATTTTTTGAAACATTTTAAATTGTTTGTGATCTTATTTTTTTCTTTTCGCTTTCTTTATGCGTTCCTTTTATTTTTGTTTTTTGAAAGTTTGGAATTTTTCGGACTATGCAGTTTCCCGGAACTTTTCCGAGTTTTATAGAAAACCTTAAGGATCCTTCTAATTTTTTTTTTTTGTTGATTCTAGAGAAATTGTGAGATCAATTCGGCATTTTGGGGATACTTCGAAAACAAAATTTGCTAAACCTATTGGGGTGTTTTGGGCAGCTTGGAGTTTTTGTGAACTCGCAATGGTTTTTCCAAATCCTTCGGGATTTTTTCGAAGAACCTTGCCTTTTTTTATTTTTTGGAAAATTTATATTTTTCCGTTATTCTCAAGTCCCTTCCAAACTTTTTCGAGATTTGGAATTTTTCTCGACCTTTTAATTTTTTTTAACCTTTCGGAATATCTTCGGGATGTCTCGGAATTTTTTGATACATTTCGATATTGTCTGGGAATTTTTACGCGGTGAAAACTCTGGAATTTCCCAGGAATTTTTCGAACTTTATCGTAGTACTTCAGGAATTTTTCTGGATACTTTGAATTATTGGAAAACTTCGAGATTTTTTCGAGAATCCTCAATTTTTTTAATTTAAAATTTTCGGGTTGTTTTCAACACCCTTCGAAACTTTTTCGTGACCCTTCCAATTTTTTGGGGATCTTCCGGAATTTTTTGGGACATTTAGGAAATTATCGGAACTTTTCTGTATTGTTTTCGGAGGGCTTTGGCATTTCTTTTTCTCAAAATATTTTGCGAGTTTTCGTGGTTTTGAAACAAGTTATTGGGTACGTTTCGAACTTATGTACATATTTAGAAAATTTGTAAAATTTAATTTCGGTTTTTTTCGGGGCTTTTTGGGTCCTTTTGTACTTTTTTACGAAAGGCTTTCCGAATGTTTTGGAAAACTTTAAACAGTGTCGGGGACTTTTAGGAGTTTTTTGAAATATGCTTCGGAGTTTTTTCGTGGTCCTTCGAATTTTTGTTAGAATCTGTCATAATTTTTGCAGATATTACTGGGACTTTTTCAGGACTTTTCAAAATTTTTGGGAACTTTATTAACGTGTTTTGGTTTAGATATGTATTTTAGAATTTGGAATCGTCAATTACAATAATCAGTTGAATAAAACGCGAGCCATTCTGGTAAATACATAGAACCTGCTGTTATGGAAACCGGCTGTCCAAATAGCGTTAGATATTTTTATTTTCGTTAGTCCTATGCCAAACTGTTCTTTAAATGTGTAAAGTGCGCTTTGGTGTTGTCTCAAGAATGAAGAGATATGCAGTTTTGCACAGCCTCTAAACGGCAGACGATAATCTTCATTGTACTTAAAGATAGATCAATAGACAGGTATTATTAGGCATAAAATTTGTTATTAAACAATTAGCATTCTGCATGGTAATATTTTGTATATCAAGAGTCTAACGTCTTCAGGACACCACATTTGCTTACAATCCGATTGTTCTAATACCTTCACGTTCTTGCAGCCATCCACTTACACATACATAAGCATGCGTGGCCTGCACGTTTATTTAATTTCTTTTTCGTTTTGGAATTTTCATTACAAATGTCCGGTTACTTTCATTATAAGCGCTTCAGGCAATTTTAGTACGAAAATCCACAAGATACAGCCAAGACGTGTGGGAGAATGCCAGCAAGACAAAGCGAAGCACAAGCGTACAAGAGTAACAAATGTTTGTGGCTAAGGGAAAATGCATTTTTCCGCATAATGTCTAGGTTGTAAGTAACAAATATTCAAAGGAATTTAATTAAGGACTTTGCTGATTGCCTCCTGCCTACCGCACTTGGTGTGCAATTTGTAGCCAAGTCTGGGTGAACAAATGTTCAATTTGTATAGCCACAAACACACACGTGTCTACATACATATGTATGTATGTACATACCCGAAGATACTTTCCGAACAAATGGCTTGTGGCTAAAACCCAAATACGTATGTATTTACAAAGAGTATGTTCAGAGCAAACCGTCTTTGTGTCCCAAACGACATGCTTCAAAGTAACATTTTCTTATGCCAAAGCTATGTATTTCCAAATGCATATTTGTCGTTTGTCAAACACCCACGCTAACACACATCCACACACATACACGCCCACAATCAGAGCCGATTTTGAACAAGCATACATACAAACATACCTACAGTCTTACATGCACATACGCATACTTTCGTCCGATCGTCCGTTTCGTACCTTTGCCGCTTGTCAACCACATTTCAGTGCATATAGCGCATCTGGTTTGCGGCATGCGAAAGAGGTTTGTTGACATTCCATCAATGCCATTGAAGCCATAAACTAACCTATGCAGCAAACCAGCAACACAACTGCCCTACGCCCTCCGCCTTCCAATCATCATTTGCCTTATCACCATTTGCCGTACAAACTACTTTACGTTTCATCGCTTTGCTTTTATTCAGAATTTTACTTTTTCGCAAATTGGTGTCCTTTGTAGCCGATTCAGCATAGTTTCCCTTGAAGCGGCCATTTACTCTCGTTTTGTGTGTCAATTTGTTTGGTTGCTTGCCCCGCCTTAGGCGTTTTGTTAAAAACTCTTTGGAATTTAATCTGATTTCGTTTTATTAAATACAAACATGAAATGGGGCTTTGCGCGAGACTGCGAAGAAAGTATGCAGTTGGAGAGACCTCGAGTTCCAGTGGGGATTATCGGTTAAATCTATCTATGCAACTTATAAAATAAGGGCCCTAACTATGTATGTAATGTAATAACTTCGCACAGACTGCTCCGATTTGAAAATGTTTTTTTTTTTTGCATTTTAAAAGGGTAAGAAAATGCGTTGAAATTTTTCGATAGGAATCGAAGTAAATTCAGTCAGTTTATAGCAATCGAAATTTATCAAGTTATGCGTGTTATTGAGTTATCGCAACGTATTATTCAACTTGATCAATGTTTATTGAGTTGTCGAAATTTGAAGACACAGAAAATTAGGTGGCGAAATTTACGGATAGTTATTGAGCTATAAAAATTTATGGGATTATCGAAGTGAAGTAAATGAAATTCATCAAGCTACCGAGATACCGAGTTATCGTAATACACCAAATTCTTTGAACTTATCGAGTTATCGATATTTATTGATTAACTGAAATTATTGCATTTATCTAATTGACGTTATTGGAATTTTCAAAATATGTTGTGCTATCGAAATTTCAAGGTTATATAAGTTCCTCGAGTTATCACTGCTTATCGAAATTTATCGTATCACCAGAGTGTAAACTGTTATTAAAGTTTGTCGATAGCTTTCGAAATATGTGGAGCTATCAAAACTAACCGAGTTATCGAAACTTGTAGAGGTATCCAAAGTTTATCGAGTTATCGATTTTTCAGTTATTGAAATTTATGGAGCTCTCGAAACGAACAGTTATCGAAAATCATCGAAATTTGTCGAGCTATCGAATTTTATTGAGGTATCGTATTTTAAAGTTTTTGAAATTTATTGAATCATCGATATATAAAAAAAGTATCAAAATCTATAGACAAACCGTAATGTATGGGGTCAACTTCAAGTATTGCCAATAATAGAAATTATCAAACCTGATCCCATTTTCCAGAATGTATATGTATTTGCGCTATTGATGATTGAAACATCCTGTTTCTCTGAGACAGGGCCTTGCGTAACAACAGAAGATGTGAATCGAACGAAACCTTCTACCACTCCATGGGATCTCTGGAAAGCTAGCCTACCGCCATATAGCTGGGCATTTTTGGCTTTCGAATGACCAATCGCAGTCGTCTTTACATTTTTATGGTTCGTTTATAATCACTACGTCGGGTTTGAGCTCCCTTACTGTCTGCGTAAGCAGGTCCTGAGCTGCTTCACAGTGGTTATGATTTATTTGGACTATTCTCATTTCTTCCTGTTTGTTTTTAGTTCTTAAACATTTTATAAACGAACTGGGTATGCATAAATACCAATCCGCAACCGATTAAAAGGCATACGACATATCGCACACGATCTTCAAAAGTGACTCAAAATTTGGCATTTTTGAAATTATGCACTGAAAATGTACACAGAGCTTTTATTTACGTTTTAGCAAAAGCTGAACCAAAGTTTTGTTATAATTTGTTGAAAACCCCTAAGGTAAACTCTCCCTTGCCTAGTTTTTCGCATTTTCTGAGAACGTGTCATTTTGAGTTGTGTATCTTTTGAAGACGCTGGGCGATATGTATGCATTATTGTAGCCAAGTGACTAAGAAAAATGTCATGTGTTAATAATAACTTACCATTTGTTGAGGATTGCGAATTTAATTTTTGTGCCACAATATGGTTCTAGGCGTGCACATCATTTGTTAAAAATATACATTTGATAAATTATTAAAAACAAAGCGAGCAACAGAAGCATGACATCAGAAAGCCTACGGTTCCTGTACTGTGAGCTTAAAAACAAAAAGCTAGAAAAACGAGCAACCATTTTTAAAATTAAAATTAATGGCGATATAAGGAATTGCAAAGCATGCCAAAGAAATAAGGGGTGTAGCTGCTGCATTACAAAGCAAAAAATTTCAGAAAGGCGAAAATGAGATGTTCCAAACAAAGTAAACACAAAGAGACAGGGAAACACACACACGAAAGTAAAAGCAAAAGCAGTACGATCAAAAAGTGAAATGTATCCTTGCACGTATGTATGTATATGAAAATGAAACACTACTTAAATTTACATTACACATTTTGAGGCATACAAATAGGCGGCCTGAAAATATTCGTAACTTTAAGAGGCGATGATGCAATTGAAACCGAAAAACTGGCTAGAAATAGTGTATACTTTTGTAAGCACGGATGCAAGTGTGTTTGTATATATATGTACATGAATTAGACTGCATCACTCACCATACACAAAAAATCGGTACTGTGTTTCCATTGGAATTATAAAATCTATTATATTTTAAGACTTCCAACAAGAAATTTCGGAATTATATTAAGATTTAAGAGAGCTGGACCGATTTGAAAATACCTCCAAAAATGGAGTTTTTTATGAATAAAAATAGTTTCTTAAATATCTTCTTTTTTACATCCCCCAAATGATTAAAAGGGTTAAGCTTAAAAAATTTGCATACAAATATTTTTAAAAATTTAAAAATATTTTCAGCGGAATCGTAATATAAGATTTTTGACGCTGTTTTTTAACCTTTTTCAAAGATTGGTATAAGAAATACTTGAATAACTGAACCTAAACTATTCCGATTTAGACTTGAGAGGTATAATTGAAAAGGTATTTTCTCACCCTTTTTATCTATTTCCTAATAAATTCATTCAAAGGATGAAAGAGAAAGGTAGGATGAACGAGCGTCATTCCAAGTTGAATTAAGATGTGTTGGTATTTGGAAAAAAAAAATTGGGCCGTTAGTGAGCTTTTTTGTGCACAGCAATAAAAAGAGTGGAAAAATGCCTTTCTACTAAGACCGCATAAGCCTAAATCATATCATAACAAATCATAAAAAGGAAAAAAAACAGCATCAAAAATCTTTTATTATAATTCCGTTCAAAAGCTTTTTAAATATTTTTATGCAGAATTTTTAGCTTAATCTGTTTTGTCATCTGAGGGGATTTTTTCAAAAACTTATTTAAGAAGCTATTTTTATTCATAAAAACCTCCACTTTTGGAGGTATTTTCAAATCGGTCCAGCTCACGTAAATTGTTGTATTTTGCCCGAAATACTTTGGTGGACGTCTTAAAATATAACAGATTTTGTCATCCCGGCGGAAAAACCGCAACTTATTTTGGTGATCGAGTCTAATGTACATATGTATGCATGTGTAAATTCAATTTTACACACATACACTCAGAAGGACCAAGAAGAAGGTGAAAACTAAAAATGTAGTAACAGCGCAGCAGCATGAGTAGAAAAAAAAAACACATTGTGTATGTGTGTACATTAGAGCGTACCAGAAAAAAAAGTTCGCCGTGCATCTTTTAGTCTAAAGGGTCTAAATTATTTTTTGAGGGAAATTGGAAAAAAAAAATAATAATTTGTTTGTCGAACTAGGGGTTGCTCTTTAAATTTTTTGCCACATAACGCATGATAAAAATCTATTTTTAAACGGAAGAAAAAGCGCATTATTCTCAAAAAAAAAAAAAAAACAAATAAATATAAAAAGCAACGGTAATTTTTAGCGACTTAAAACTTGCACTTTATTGAACTAAAATTGAAAAGGTTACAAAGCTGCATACCCGAAAATTTTGTAAAGATTGTAGCTAAAAAAATCGAAAATTTTGATGGCCGCTTTTTTGAAGTTTGATACTTTAAACTGAAATTTTTTTGTTATGAAATCTTCAATAAATATATTTCTAGAGAAAAAAAAACATTTCAGTTCCATAAAGCTTTTTATGGTTTCTTGACGGTTTTGTAATCATTTGGAAAATTTTTAACAAAAATTTTCTGACAACACTGGTTAGAAAACATTTGTGGAATTGTACAAATTTTCGCGCAGATTTATTTATAATCATTCTGAAAAAAATCCACTCTTATCTTTTTCGCCTACGAATTTTCTTGTTTGTTTTTGTGAATTGGGAAAGGCTTTTTGTGAATGTGTGCGCACAAGCAGAAACTGAATAAGTGCAAAGGATGTTGTGGTATATTTGTGGCGCTATAAAAGCTACACTTTCGCTAGCTCTTAAACATACATTCATACATACGCATGTGTGTGCGCATGCAGAATGCCAACGAGAAAGTGATGAATTATACATACATAAATTTTTTTTAGTCTGCCAGGAGAGCGTGAGTATGCAGCTAAAATATTAAGATTGAAAAATAAATTAGCAGGCATATATAAATTTTTAAATAGACATGGGATTGCGTTGAATTTAACTTTGGAATTAACAAAATTTAAATTTATGGAATGAAAGCCAATAGAAGAAAAGAAAACGAGGAAACCTTTCGTACTTTAAGCCGACTTAAATCAAATCCTGCATGCAGCATTAGTGAAATACTGAAATTTAACCTATAGCAAGCAAATAAAACTCAAACCGGTTCATCGACGCTTGGAAAGATTTTATTTTCGCATGGAAATCTATCTGCCCGGCAGGCTTTCCTGAAACAACAATATCATCTGTCTTTTATTAATGGAATACTTAAATAAAATTTGAATTTTTTAAATTTTTTTTTGATTGATTGGATCTGCTTGAACTGTTTTCACTCAGCATACCCGCTGGAAAGGGCGCAGAATTTTTCGCTTGCTCATAAACTCAAAACCGTTAGCTTAGAGTTATCATTTTGCATAAAAAGAATGAAACTAATAGATATTTAAGATGTTAAAATCGTTTTTCGGTATAGGCCCAGACCACAAATGTCCTCATTCCTTGAAAAAGTAACGCCATTTGCTCAACCCAAGTATAAACAAGTTCTTTTACGCTTAGTCCTTTCTTTCGTTGTCTACCTGTGGCAGAAGTAGACCCGGAGGTATTCTTTTGCCTAACGAGTACCGGTAGCTGAAGCTGTTCGAAAAAGCTTCTCATAACATATTTGGGCATTGTAAAGGCTAGAGATCGAACCTAGGTCCCCGTCGTCACCAAACTTGTCATCACAGCAGGATTGCTATGTTTTCCCATCTTGGTATTTTACAGCAGACTACCCTGAGCCCACTTCTCGATTATTTAGCTGAGGTGTTCTATATTGCTCAATTATTACACTTGACATCGGTGTGGCTGCTTCCGCCGTCGATTTACACACATCTTTTGTCAGCCTTATCGTCTATTTGCCACGATTTCGTTTCGCCAACGATTATTCCACAAAATTAAAGTCTCACATTTTTGCTTGTGTTGAATATCAACGTATATCAACATACTTAGGGGCCAAATATAGTAAAACTGCGTTTTTAGTTTTTCTCTCTGACGTCAGGATTTTTTAAAGGGCTTTGAAATTTCTAGAATACGGTTGAATAAAAAATTCAAAATATTCGGTGCATTGTAGTGAACAATATGGTTAGCAATTAGTGTCCGGTCGAGCGTTCAGGTTCGGGTTCGGTTACCGAACAGTTCGCCCATGAAGTTCGGGTTCGGGTTCGGTTCGGTTTCGGCCAAAATTGGCCGAGTAATTTGGCCGAAAAGTTGTGGAGAAATGTTTTAGAAGTTATAAACATTTTAATTGTTTTAATTCAAGTGCATCTGTAGCGTTTCTGTAATTTGATTTTATTGCTTTTTATGGAAACTTTCTAATTTCTTTTCGTTGTTTTAATTGTATTTAATTGCCGAAGTTTTAATGCCCGATATACATATATAACTTTTGGCAAGTTAAATTTGCAAAATTGCTTTGTAATTCGATGTCAAATTGAGAAAGAACTTTCTGCCACATTTCGGAAATCAGTTTCAGAAATAGAAATTGCAAAATGTGACTACAATTGGAAGAGCCTGCTGCGCCAGCAATTTTTATTTCTGCTGCAGTGCTGTCAAACTAATCGAGCTGTCAGCAATCACACAGCACATAATGACACATCGATTGTGGCAACTTTATCATCACTACTGCTGGTCGCTGTGCAGCGATACCTACCAAAAACACAAGCGTATTCATTTTTACCTTCCTGTTATTAGCTCGGGATTAGAGATGGGCACGGGACTAAATATTTAATCCCGACACCGCCCATCCGAAGTTCGATTTTTAAGTCCCGAACCCGCCCATCTCGACATTTTTCAGAATTGTACCGCGGGTCCCGTGGGTCCCGATATCTATCTCTAAAGTAGGCTACACACGGACAACAAATTGAAACGAGCGGTTGAGATTTCAACATGTGTGACGAGGTTTACAAACCGATCGAAGGTTCACAAAAATGTTCATGTCTTTCATATTAATTTTAAATAATAATGAAAGATATGGCATCTTCCTATAATTTTTTTTCTTTTTCGACTCAATAAAACATTAAAAGTGCATATTTCAAACATAGTTTTTAAGGAAGATTTTGTGAATTTGCGGGGGTTGCGGATTTATCGGGAGTGTCGGGAAAGGATTTTGGTCCCGTCCCGCCCGCCATATTTTTACAGATCTTCCCGATACCGCCTATCCCGGCCAATTTCAAATCAGTACCGTGGGTCCCGCGGGTCCCGCTATCCCGCGCCCATCTCTACTCGGGATGTAACTATATAATATTGATGCGCCTAAAAGATGCAGCGATTTCTATTCGCAAGTTAAATACCTGATGATAGTACGAATGACATATAAAATTAGGGAGGTTTTAGTTTTTTAAACTATAATTTTATTATTCATAAACGATCTGTTTAAATGACATGCATAGTTATAGCCTCCACACACTGAGATGGTAAATCTGAAATTGCGTGACTGCTGTATTTTACACCTGAATTATATTTAAGATATCTACTTCAAAGCAAATTTTATTTTTTTTTATCAGCTATAGCACATTTCCTGGTATTTATCGCTTTATAGACCCTCCCATTAGGAGTTAAATAAATCGGCACTGCAAGCAGCCAGTGGGTTGATCAAGCAATTTACTTAGACTAAACTTTTAATTGTAACGTAGTAAGTCAATGACATTGCTACGACTTAAAAACAGGTTCATTAACTTTGCTTGTACAGACATATATACATTTATAAGATTATTCGTTTGCAATTTGTCATTCCGCTAATAATTGCATTTCAACTTAATCGTTGTATTGCTCGATAAAGTTATTACACAAAATTAACTCTTATTACGGTAACTACATATGCAGTTAACATGAAAGTGGATTGAGGAAATGCTGTTTAACATATAAAAATTAGAAAATCAAGCATTTGAAATGAAAATTGAAATAGAAAGGGTAAAGGCCAGAAATATTAAAAATAATTGCCCTTTTGACTACAAAAGGGCTAATAATATGAAGTTTTTTATTTAATAAATATACATGCATAATATTAAAAATTACTTTTGAAATATCTCTATTTCAAAATTAAAAAAGCCACTTAAATTAACTAAGCATAATTTATATTTTTTTTTTTAAATTAGATATGTAGAAGCTAAACAGTTTTGTAGATTACGGATTTTGTAGATTTACAGCCAAAGTAATAAGTAATAATTAGAAGCTTAAATAAAGACTTTGACGCTAATAAGAGTAATGTGATGTACTAAATCCACGGAATAGTTCACACAAAGAGAAGCAATCAAGAACGTAGAAACTGTAGATCACCCAGATTATATTCAGCCTAACCTGCTCCGCAAGTCCCCGTTTTTCTGCAAATTACACAGCTTGGCTTAGGCATTATTAATTTTTTAACCACAAATAGTATATATAGTATTTTTCCACAAAAATTCAAACGAAAAGTTTTAGACAAAAAAATTGTTTTCCACAAAAATTCAAACGGAAAATTTTAGAAAAAAAACAATGTTGCAAGCAAATAGTAAATGGCCAAATTGCCCCCAAAATATATGTAAATACTTCCAAAGAAGCCACACATAAAACGTTCAACGAATAAAGGCAACATTGTGAAATATAAGGCAGCCGAATGTCACAAAATGAACAGAGAATGCTGCCTTATTACTTCACCTTTTTATTGCGCCATGAGCAGGACGTTGTTTTGTTTTTATTATTATTTTTAAGTGTCATTCCAAACACTTGAGAAAAGCATTTTCAAATAATTCGCTGTAGCATATGCGGTTTATTGAAATTATAGCGCAAAGTATTCGCATAGGTTGCGGTGTGACCAACAAAATTAATAAAATAAGTTATTTATTATTTGTTGATTTATGCTGGCACTGTGTCGTTCATTACAATTTCAATTGATAGCCCAATCATGATCGCCCCTCTCCAGCGCGTCGCATTCACCTTCGATTGCATCGGCATACCCACTCCGCCACTCACGTACCTTCAACCCACCGCTTTAGGACTCCCAAGCGCACGGCTAACGGCTGCTGTTAATATGGTAATTTTGAAATTTCTGATAGCCAATTGGCTCCACCCAGCGTCAATTTCAGCGCCAGCGCGAGCGACAATCAGCGCGCGACAAGTGGCAAGCTGTGGCGGGCGACGGCACACAGTGGTTCAGAACCGGAATTTAGTGTTCATAATTCACTGGAGCCTTAATTTTTTAACCAATTCGAAAAAGCATTCGTATACGAATATCTATTATAAAATATAAAATATTGTGGTTCAAGAAAAATTTTCAACAGAATGAAAAATTTTCCTGGTGATGACAAATTCCTACAAGCCTCTTTCTTTTACTTATTTTGTTTTATCGTTTACGAGCTTTCTTTCTTATTGTTGCTATTAAGCTTTCAATTATCTAGCTTGGGTTCCCATTCTTATGCAATACGTCCTTAATTTTCATGTTATTTTCTTTGCTGACCTCCTGGTAACCACTGTATTTTTTTTTTGACCAAGGGTGGTTCGAATGGTAGTTTATCATTCTAGACATATAAGCCTTCATTAAAAACACAAGTAAGAAAGTCTAAGCTTGGGCGAAACCGAACATTAAATACCCGGCACAAGTATTAAATATACATATGTTTTTCACCTTACCGAAAGCTACCGCTACATGGTCTTTAAATTTCGAAATATTGACGTTTCAAGCATTTCTGAAATTTACCGTTATATGAAAAGCGGCCTAAATTTTTGTCCGATTTCAATAATTTTCAACGTTTGGCTTCTATGTGGCAAGCAAAATAACCACACCGAGTTTGGTACAAATTGGTAGAACTGTTACCGAGATACATACATGTGATTATAAGTGGGTGGTACCACGCCCATTTTTCAAAATTTTATCATAAACGCATTTCTTGGTAAAGAATTGTTCCAAGCATAAATTATTAATAAATTAGCTTTAATATTTACTGATTTGTCGAAGATTTCGTATTTCTCTAAATTACCGTATTATGTATACATTTGTCTATATCTATCTCGATTCGTTTTGCCTGCTACAAACAACCGTTATGTGAACAAAGTGCACAAGTGCGCTCGGGTATAAAAAAAAATATAATCAAATTGAGTGAAAAACAAGTAAGAAAGTCTAAGTTCGGGCGGAGCCGAACATTNAAAATATAATCAAATTGAGTGAAAAACAAGTAAGAAAGTCTAAGTTCGGGCGGAGCCGAACATTAA
>NW_016161511.1:0-7104 GCF_001687245.7 Rhagoletis zephyria
ATGAAGTCTTCGGCATAGCCGAAGACAGCGCTGCTCTTACTTGTTTTAAGTGAGAAACTTACATATATGAACCTGAAGAATCTTTTAATTCAAAACTTGTTTCCTATAATTTTCTGGATCTAATGAAGAATCAATATGAATATCCTTATGATCGAAAAATGCGTGTTCTCTCCATTCGTTACCGAGATTTCGCAAGGTCAAAATAAGTTGAAAATATAGCGATGGACTGAANTTTTTTATATATGTATCTCCTCTATCTATGCCTGCTGTGAATATTTATTTATTTGAATTTATTCAAATGCAGTAATCTGTTAAAGTAAAATTTTCAGATGTTCATGAAAGGTATGAAGTCTTCGGCATAGCCGAAGACAGCGCTGCTCTTACTTGTTTTAAGTGAGAAACTTACATATATGAACCTGAAGAATCTTTTAATTCAAAACTTGTTTCCTATAATTTTCTGGATCTAATGAAGAATCAATATGAATATCCTTATGATCGAAAAATGCGTGTTCTCTCCATTCGTTACCGAGATTTCGCAAGGTCAAAATAAGTTGAAAATATAGCGATGGACTGAAAAAAAAAAATTATCGATAACATTTTGAATATTTAGCAGCAAATGCAGATGTGCTTAAGAGCGAAAAACACCACACAAACCAAGCGAAATATCCCTTTGCTTAAAGCTATTTACGTTGTGTGGTGGTGTTTGAAGGTTTGACAAGCCGTTTGAGGGAAATGTGAACAAAAATCAAATTTTTCCGATTTTCTGGCCACCATGTTGAGGTTTGATCAAATCGCTTACGCAAGAGAGAAAAATCGGAGAAAGCCAAACCCTTTTACATTGTAAACCGAAAGAAAACTAAAATTTTTTGCTTGAACGAGTCATGTTTGCATGGTGTATGGCGAAATGGGAATAGACCCCAGCAAAAAATCGGTAATCACTTCTAGTGGTAACGTGTTCTAGAACGGATTCCCTTATAATGTCTTCTAATTTTTATACCCGAGCGCACTTGTGCACAAGGGTATTATAACTTTGTTCACATAACGGTTGTTTGTAACAGGCAAAACGAATCGAGATAGATATAGACAAATGTATACATAAATGATCCGAATGAAAAGAGAAATCGATTAAACGGTGACTGTCTGTCAGTCCGTCCGTCCGTCCATCCGTCTGTGCACACGATAACTCGAGTAAAAGTTGAGATATCTTAACGAAACTTGGTATGTGCACTTCTTTCGGCGGTATGACGGATGGTATTGAAACTGGACAAAATCGTACAATAACCACGCCTACCTCCCATATAACGGTCATTTTCAGAAATACGAAAACTGGGATATTTTAATAACTACTGAAGATTATTCACTCAAAATTGATGTTTAAAATAATTTCTAGACGAAAAATAAGAATATTATACATTTTTCGAAAATGGGCGCAGCCACGCCCACTTATGGATACATGTGTATATCTTGGTAACCGCTGTACCTATTTCTTCCAAACTTTGCACAGTTGTTAGTCTTGCTAAATGGCCGAAAATTTTTAAAATCGGACAGTAACCACGCCTACCTCCCATATAACGGTAATTTGGAGAAATACGAAGTCTTTGATAAATCAATAAATATTAAAGCTAATTTACTCAAAATTGATGCTTGCAACAATTATTTACCGAGAAATACGTTTATGATAAAATTTTTAAAAATGGGCGTGGCGCCGCCCACTTATGTATCTCGGTAACCGTTCTACCAATTTGTACCAAACTCGGTATGATTATTGTGCTTGCCACATAGAAGCAAAACGTTGAAAATTATTGGAATCAGTTTCAAATTACGACCACTTTTCATATAACGGCAAATTTCAGAAATGCTTGAAACTTCAATATTTCGAAATTTAAGGACGCTAATTTACTCAAAATTGATACACACCGGCTTACCATGTAGCGGTAGCTTTCGCAAAGGTGAAAATCATATACTTAGTACCTGCGCCGGGTATTTAATGTTCGGCTCTGCCCGAACTTAGACTTTCTTACTTGTTTCGCTTAGTTTAGGCATTGCCGGTAATGCATAGCAGAATCTTCTACAATATTTTATTAATTTCGCTGCTTTGAATCCATCCACCATAGTCAGCTGAAAAATAGAATGGATTGCCAACAATTTTTTTCCGACTGTTACTTTCTCGCATAAAAATCATGTTTTGCTTTGTTTAATTTACAGCGAAGTTGAAGTCAGTCAATGAAGTGTAGTACATGAGTGAGGAAGTACAATTTTAAGTTGAATTAAATATGCATGTATGTACCAGGGTTGTTGCGAATATTCGCATTCGCATCCGCAACTGCGGAGCTTCCTCATTAATTTTAACATTCGCATTCGCAATAAGCAATGCAGAGCTTTTGAGAATGCGAATGTTGTGCAAGTGCACCGACAAAACGTATATATGGCAAACAAAATGACAAATTGTAGCCAATATTTTTGCTTGTGGTCGTGGTAGTATTTGTGTAACAAAACTGGTCAAATGTCATATTTATCAACTTTGATAAAAATGTCTTTAAACGTATTATTTCTTAAGCTTAAGATCCAACTTTTACTTGACCTTTGGCGTACGAATACCTGCATTGCTTTCTTTCTTTCTTTATTATGATTTTTATGGACCAATCTTAAAAAAACTACTAGACACAAAAGAAGAAAGTGTGCACTGTAATTCTTAACCAAATTTTCGTGATTTGCCTTTGATGTTACATACATATATTCGTTTCAATAATTTCAAATGGGGCTGTTTGGGGAATTTATTTTTAGCAAACATTTTAAAAACTGTAATTTTGTTTACTTGTCGAGCAATATTTTTTTCATAAGGATATACATTGGATCCTTGGCTAAAAACTTCTGTTGTAAAACTGTTCCTCCTTTGCTATTTAAAGTCAAAGATTAAGCTTCTTAAATAGGGATTTCCAGAAGAAATGATAAACGTCTGGCTATAAAGAGAATCGATGCTCAAATAATTAAAAAACTATAGGTCCGACCTTCAATAAGATAAAAGTTACGTAGCTATCTGAGATTCAAATGCTTATAAGATAACAGGGTGCTTTTTTTAAATAACAATATTCATTCCTGGAAAATAGTAATTTATTTTCCATATCCACCTATTTAGCTCGCTATAAGCACGATATTTCAAACCAGTCGCAGAAGGAAGTATTAAAAAACACTCATGAAGTTACAGATTCCCCAAATTCTGAAACAGCCAATGGAATGAGCATGAAGAATTCTTTTTAAAGNAAAATAGTAATTTATTTTCCATATCCACCTATTTAGCTCGCTATAAGCACGATATTTCAAACCAGTCGCAGAAGGAAGTATTANGCACGGAACATAAAAAACACACAACATGAAGCACTATTTTCAACACATTAGGCTCAAGTACGACGAAAGTACCTGTTACATCATCAAGCAGTACAACAAAAATCACAAAAAATTAGCTAAACAACAACAACGACTCAAATTCCTACTAGCAACGCGAAGAGGTTCTTCGCGTTCGTTTGAAGTAAGTGAAAACACTCGCGTTCTGGTTAAAACGTTATAAATGTATTATTTGACAATTAAATTATGTTTAAGTACATATATACGAATGCAAATATATAGGTTAATTACGTCCGGGATATGATTCTGTGGTGGGCGTTTTCCCGTGTGCGCGCGTTGACTGTTGAATTTGGAAAAGTTTTACCTTCCTCCACTTTCTTTTTGCAGTACCAAGAAAGTTGAAAAGCAGAGGTGTTAGGGTGCTCCCTCATTACAATCGGTTGATTGTACACTGCCCAGTGTGCAGTGTATTCTACGCCATAATATTGAGTGTGTGGCGGTGTGGCGCTACGGCTGTATGCATTTGCGTATCATATTATTTTAGAAGGTGGCGCTAACATGAGGCTTCGTGTTGCAGTCGTTTCCAATTATGGCCTTTCCTTGAGATGTCGTCCTGAAAAGGAAGAAAGCGAACGATTATGCAGAGGGCGTGCTCTATATGCATTTTAATCTTCTTGGTGTTGGGCGTATAAATATAAATATTTGTGTATTTTTGTAGTGTGCTTATGGTTTTGAAGGAGAGGGGTTTAATTTATTGCTCTTTGGTTTTAAAGTTTTGCGTTTTATTTGTGCTCATGGGCTAGAGCTTATGGCGTTAGGGTCTTATTTATTGCGCTCTATTTTCATAGTTTTGCGGCGGAACCGCTTATCACCCAACCAAATATTGTTTCTTGCGCTATTACATTATCTTGTATTTTTCGGGCTCCGGGTTGGAGAATTTGTGGAAGTATGTCGCTTCCAATGACCAGATCTATGGGTGCTGGTTTGCTGAAATGGGGGTCAGCTAGTTCATGGGCATTGAACTCTTTGATAAATTCAGGACTTACGTGAGAAGTCGCTAAGTGCTCCGTTAATTGCTTGAGTATGACAGCTTTTGTAGTTATCTTCTACTGTGCCTTACGGGGAGTTATATTTAGTGCACATGCGTTCTTAGTGCGTTTTAAGTTACATCCACCAATTGTAAATACTTCGGTTGGGAGCTTCAACCTCTTTTGAGCTGCTGACGAAATAAAGGTTCGTTGGGACCCTTGGTCAAGCAATGCTCTGAGTTGAAACTGTTCTCCTCGATGCTCTATTGTCACTATTGCAGTTGGGAGGAGAACTTCACTTTCATTGGCAATTCGGAGCGAATTAACCTGCGCGGAGTTTGAGCAGGTGGGTTGCTTATCCGACTTGTAGCTTGATAACTCTTGGGGGCAATCTTTGGTGATCGCGTGCGCTATGCCGTATTGCGCTATTATTTTTTGAGTTTGCGTATTGGTTGGGTGGTGATCATAGGGGATCACTTGCTCTTTATTTTGTGGGGCTGTGGTCTTTTGAATATGACCACAGCTTTCTTTTATTTGTCGATCGGGGTTGATCGATTTCTTAAGAATTTCTTTTATACCAGCCTTTTGAGAATGACCTCTGGATGTGTTCACATGCAGTAGGGAGTTATGTCTTTTCTTACAATACACACATGCAAATTGTGAGTTGCATTTTGCCAAACTATGATTGAAAGCAAGGCAGTTGAAACACAATTTTTGCGTTTTAACAAAGTTTATGCGCTTTTGTGTTGAGAATTTTANCTTAAGAATTTCTTTTATACCAGCCTTTTGAGAATGACCTCTGGATGTGTTCACATGCAGTAGGGAGTTATGTCTTTTCTTACAATACACACATGCAAATTGTGAGTTGCATTTTGCCAAACTATGATTGAAAGCAAGGCAGTTGAAACACAATTTTTGCGTTTTAACAAAGTTTATGCGCTTTTGTGTTGAGAATTTTATAAATATGGGGCATCTCTTCATCGGATGTGGGGTGTCGCATAAATAACAGGAAAACACCGTATTGGAATTAGTATGAAAAGCTTTTGTTTTACTGTGAGATTTTTTTAGAGCAGAAGTCTTGCTTACGTGTTTTGGGAATTTCATTTCTACCCTTTCTAACACTTGAAATTTGCACGTTAAGAATTCGTCCATTTGAGACCATGAGGGAAGGTCTTTTCTGGAGGGCAGTGATTGCTCCCAAAATGTCCGGGTTTCTCTGGGCAAGTTGGATACGCAAATGTGTACGAGGATGGGGTCCCAACTGTCTGTGAAAACATTGAGGGCATTTAAAATGGACAGACATGTTTTTATTTTGCTTTGGAGATTAATGATCTGTTCACTATTTTCTTCGTGAACACTAGGCAGATTCATTAAAACTTGGATTTGGTTATCCACTAATATGCGTTTATTGTCATAACGTTCGCTTAATGCTTGCCATGCCAGATCAAAATTCTCGTCGCTAAGAGGGAACTGCTTGACGATTTGACCGGCTTGCCCTTTTGTTTTATACCGGAGGTGGTATAATTTCTGAGCGGATGATAATTGGGGGTGGTTTATGTAGACGGCTCTAAACATATCTCGGAAAGATTGCCATTCTTCATAACCACCGTGGAAAATCTCTGTATCACATGGCGAGAGATGCAGATACATGTGAGGATTTTCCTCTATGTGTGAGTTCTGTGCTTCTCGGGAGTGAGAGCTTGGGGGACTTATAGCTCGGATCAATTTGAGTTGATCTAAGATCTTCGCTTTAGTCATTTCATAAGTATCAATACTAAATTGATACTTGCCTTCCGCCAACGCAAAAAAATTATCTTGAAAGTCTTCCTCATCTTTTAGGAAAAGTGAGTCATATGCGGCTTGTAACCGCGCCCAGAGATTGTCAATAGTTCTTTTTTTTATTTCGAGGGCCGACTCTGTGAATTCCTCTATGGGAGAAGAGGTGAGTCTGGCACAATATCTCATGAAGCCATCATTTTCGATATTAAATTTTTGCACACACGGGTCATGAGATGTTCTTTTTCCTGATTTCTTTGCTTCGGCAGAAGTCTGAAGCTTTTCAAAGATTTTGGCGGGAGTTGATTTCCTTGGAATTTTGGAACTATTTTTGGGGCTTTGTTCAGCTGGCATTTTTGATGTTAGGAAATTTATTTATATTTTAGTATTTTGGTATATAAAGGAGGCTTTTAATTGAGCAATTTCTTGTTATTTAGTGTTTTTGCGGACTGTATGTATTTAAATGTATGTATATTTGGGACTCGTGGAATTAACTGCTAGGTTTTTTTTAAATATTTTAGTTTTGTATATATATTTATATATGTACTCTTTTAAAAGTGGTTCGAGAGTGTTCGTTTTCGTCAATATAAATTTTTATTTAATTTTTTATTTAATTTATTTAATTTAATATTATATTGAAAACATTAGTGCATTAAGATGTAATCTTTACTTGCACAATGATACAAACAAATTGCAAGAAATAAAATAAAAAGTACAGATAATAATTAATATTACAATATAGATTAAGGTAATGTGAACGTTGAATTACAAATCATATATTCTAAAATAAAACAAAGGTAAGCTTATAACCACTATTCTTGATCACGCTTGGAAGAAAAAAAGTTAAATATGAGTTTTTTGAAGTTGCCTATGTGCAACGCGTTCTTCAAGGACAGTGGAAGGGAGTTCCAGAGCCTTACCGCATTAATAAAAAACAGTCTTGAAGTGCATAAATAGT
>NW_016161511.1:8290-50775 GCF_001687245.7 Rhagoletis zephyria
AAATTGATACACCTCGGCTTACCATCTAGCGGAAGGTTTCGGAAGGGTGAAAAAACATATATTTAATACTTGCGCCGGGTATTTAATGTTCGGCTCCGCCCGAACTTAGACTTTCTTACTTGTTGTCGTTGTAGTTCTTTGTACTTCTTTGTATATGTATTTGTTATCCCAAATTTTAACTGAAGTTGTTTTTTTTTGTTTCAAGTTCGCCTTCTATGCTTTTAATGTTTTGTATTTGTTCACTTTAATGTTATTTTATGTATGTATACTTTTAAGTAACCCAGTTTTTGCGTTTTGTACTAAATGTTCACTTGTCTTTGCTTCATATTTTGTTTTTGTGTTTTATAAATTGTTTGTTTTCACAGGTGCCTTTCTTTATGGCGCTGAAGAGGTTCTTCGCGTTCGTTTTAAGTAAGTGAACACACTCGCGTTCTGGTTAAAACGTTATAAATATTTTATTTGACAATTAAATCATGTTTAAGTACATATACACGAATGCAAATATATAGGTTAATTACGTCCGGGATATGATTCTGTGGTGGCCGTTTTCCCGTGTGCGCGCGTTGACTGTTGAATTAGGAAAAGTTTTACCATTCTCCACTTTCTTTTTGCAGTACCAAGAAAGTTGAAAAGCAGAGAAGGTGTTAGGGTGCTCCCTCATTACAATCGGTTGATTGTACAATACTTGACATCCGCATTCGCATCCGCATCCGCGGATGTTAGCTGTTAGATATTGGCATCCGCATTCGCATCCGCGGATGTCTAAAATTCCACATTCCCAACATCCCTAGTATGTACATACAGATTCTTAAGTACAAAGTTTCTCTGGATTCTGTTTATCCATGCATTCTCCCACCATGGTGCGAAATAAAGTCAATTGACATTATTACCTTTTCAAACGCGAAATAAAATCCATTGGCATTATTGCTCTTTCAAACTTTTGCTTTTGCTTAGCTTAGGTTCTAAAAAAATTCTAAATTTCTTTTCTAAGATTCCGAACGCCTGTTCAATAAAAACTCTTGTGGAACTGAGGATGTTATTAAAATTCATTTGGTCCCGTGATAAGTGGCCATTGTCTTTATACGGAACCATAAGCAAATTCTCTAATGGGTAAGCGGCGTCTCCCAGCAAATGACATTCCGGCGATACTTTTATATCTTTATTAAGGAATGCTTTTCTAATCGGGCTATTTTGCCAAACAGATGCATCATGGTATCACCCAGGGTAGCCTACAAACACGTCCAAAATTCTCATTTTACTATCGCATATTGCCTGAAATAAAAACAAGTAAGAGCAGCGCTGTCTTCGGCTATGCCGAAGGCTTCATACCTTTCATGAACATCTGCAAATTTTATTTTGACAGATTACTGCTTTTGAATACATCTGCATACATCGANAGTTACATACTTATTAAAAAATCGCATCTGAACAATCAGAGGTATGGAAGATATACCTTATATTAGCACCAATCTAAGTGATTTTCACTGCTATGTGATCGGTATGTAAACCGGTAACACAATTTAATGGGTTTAGTTTCCTACATAAAGGAGATATATCGCAAAAACTGGTATCTGAACAATCAGTGCTATAGGAGATAAAGCTTATACAGCATAGATTTTGATGATTTTCTCAGTAGACTTTGTATTATTATTTATAAAATATCTTACGAAATTTATCGGTTTTAGCTGTTCAAATAAAGGAGTTTTACAGTAAAATCCCATATCTGAATAATCAAATGTATGGAAGATAAAAAAAAGTTATAGTCACCCGATCCTTGTTATTTTCACTGTAAGTCTTCTGTTGATAATGAGTGAAAACAGCGCGAAATTTCATGGTCCTAGCTACATAAATGGAGGAGTTATAACGAAAAATCTCATATCTGAACAATCAGTTGTATGGGAGCTATAGGTTATAGTGACCCGATCTTTGTTATTTTCACTGTAAGTCTTCTGTTGATAATGAGTGAAAACAGCGCGAAATTTCATGGTCCTAGCTACATAAATGGAGGAGTTATAACGAAAAATCTCATATCTGAACAATCAGTTGTATGGGAGCTATAGGTTATAGTTTCCCTATCTTTTTAATTTTCACTGTAAGTTTTCTGTTGATAATTATTGAAAACAGTGCGGAATTTCCTGTTCCCAGCTATATAAATGGAGGAGTTATAACGAAAAATTTTATATCTGAACAATCAGTTGTATGGGAGCTATAGGTTATAGTGACCCGATCTTTGTAATTTTCACTGTAAGTATTCTGTTGATAATGGGTGTAAGTACTGCAAAATTTCATGTTCCTAGCTGCATAAATGGAGAAGTTATAACGAAAAATCTCATATCTGAACAATCAGTTGTATGGGAGCTATATGTTATAGTGGCCCGATTCTTCCGGTTCCGACAAATGGTTAATACATTATAAAAATACACCCACCTACCAAATTTTATCCGGATATCTCGAAAACTGAGAGACTAGATTGCATACAAACAGACGGACATGGCTAAATCGACTCAGCTCGACGTTCTGATCATATAAGTGTACATATTAATGGGTCTATCTCTTTTTATTCTGGTACTAACAAACATCGGACCAAAGTTATAATACCATTTCACGCTCATGAAAGGTATAAAAAGTAATTGTAATGAAAAATGAATACAGTGAAGCCCGCTTAAGTACCTCACGAAAAATGTCAGCTTTTTGAGGTACTTAGGCGGGGTGGGTGCTTAAAAGAACCCGCTTAAGTACCTCGATGCGGGTACTTAAGCGAACATAATTACTGATGTAGTTACATCTTCTTGTTAACTTACATAAATACTTGATTAACAACATTTAATGAAGTATACATAGTTTAAAACCAAAATCGTAGCATTATTTAAACACCCAAACAAGTAAAGAAAAACTTTATTAAAAAAATAGATATAGCGCAATGGTATTTCATTTTTACAAGTATTAAATTGTATAAAAAGTCAAAGTTGGACATATCATTTTGTACCAAGTTACCACTTATATTTATTTAGTTATTAATTTTTGAGATTTTTCA
Organism: Rhagoletis zephyria; assembly: GCF_001687245.7. Taxonomy (NCBI): domain Eukaryota; kingdom Metazoa; phylum Arthropoda; class Insecta; order Diptera; family Tephritidae; genus Rhagoletis; species Rhagoletis zephyria. The sequence continues at coordinate 11,325 of NW_016161511.1, forward strand.
ATCGATTAAAATACAGTTCATTCCCTAACAAATACCATATAAACTTAAGCTTAAGATTTTGTAGAACACTTAAAAAAAGATGCATCATAATTCCAAACTTTTTTTCTCAGAACTGTTTTTTGAGTATACAGTTTTATAGGCCATTCAATTTTGGTGTAATAATGTGTAAGTTTCAAGTGGCTAAAAATTACCGTTGATTTTTTAGAATTTTTTACCGAAGTTGTGTAGAGTTGCTACTGAATTTCAAAATACATTTCGAAAATATTTCAAGGAATTTTAAAGAGCACTTAAAAGGGGAAAATTCTAAGTAAAATTGTAAATGGGGCACGAAAAGTTTAGGTACTTATTCGGGTTGGGTAAATAAGCGAGGAGGTACTTAAGAGAGGGATTTTCTTCAGATTATATTAAAAAATTCACGGTGTCCAAAAATGTTGGTTACTTAAGCGAGTTAGGTACTTAATCGGGGGGGTACTTAAGCGGGTTTCATTGTAGGTTCGATTATGTTAGTAAAAAAGGATGGATACCTGAACAATGACGGAATATTGTCGCTGCGCCAACAAAAACGGTTATGTGATTTTTGTCAATTTTTTTTATTGCATATTTTATTAACACTATCTATTGCCCACATTACTGCATTTGCCGTTCTCTTATATATCTTTGGTTTAGGACTGACCAAAAACCCGCTTACTTGCGTATAACTGTTTGTGATCGTAGGGGAATCTGATGAGGGTGCTCTGATTTCGATGTAAAAAATAATTATAAACCAACTAAATACATACATACATATCTATGCTTATACCACTTACACTACATAGATTCTACTATTTAATTTGATCGCTTGCAATTGGAATCCGACAATTAACAAAGGTAAAAAGTGTGGAGGTAGACAATGTCCACTCTACATTAGAAAATGTGTTCAATTCACCGATATATTCACCAATGGACTACATAAGTCGTATGCGACAGGCGAGGCCATCACATCCTTATATTATTAATTATATAGAGTATACATTTTTTTTTAAATTTATGTACAACTATGAGGCCAGGTAAAAAGCAGTATCAGAGGTGAAGTGAAATTCAAGTTGTGTCATACCGACTGCTGGACATCTTTGCCACAAAAATGAGCTCTGTTATTACAGCAGTACGAAACGGAGCTATTGCACGATGTTCCAAAAAAATTTATCAATCTAAATACAACAGCCTTCTAACGTTAAAGCAATATATACACAAAGATTTCTATTAGTTTTATTATAATCTACCTCGAAAAATACATAGTTTTATAATTTTATGCAATTTACTATGTTATGCAAATTTGACTAATGTAACAATTGTGAAAAAATTAAGTTGTATTTATATTGAAATTATTTCTTGTATATACGAGCTTTCATTGGATATCACCCATCGAAACTTTGAAAAAGTGCATTGGTTCAAGTAAATAGGCAAATCTAAAAAATAGGTACACTTTCCAAAAAAATTAAATTTTAAAATCTGTGAGCACACCTTTGTTTTATATATCATTTTATTCGTAATCTCTTAATAAATCGACTAATATAAGTGTAATTCATTTTCGTCAAGTGCTTCAAAAGTTAGACGAGGGATAAACATGAAATAGAGAACAAAAGAATAAGTTGGGTTAAAATTACGCTGTTCAAGTTGTGAATTGTGAGCAAAGATTTTGAAAGTTGAACTCACTAAATTGGGGTGTTCTAAATTCAATGGTATCCCCCGTTTTACAAGATTGGCTCCGGTTTTTGAGATAACGGTACTTTCAAATTTGATTAAATTTTAACTATTTTATAAATAAGTCCATCAGTTTTGAAGTTATTTTACAAAAATTTTTCACATAAAAGTTTTTTAATATTACCTAAATGAATCCTAAATATTATCGAAATGGGTTCACTGTAACATCCCAGCAAACATTTGGAGTCATAAATGAGTCTTTAAGGAGTCCCATTTCGGAGCCTTTGTGCTCATAATGAGCTCATTTAAGAGTCCGAAATGAGGGTGTTTCCCTTCGTGCGTAGGTCGACCTATATGAGCTTAAATTCATACATCAAATGAGCCTCAATATGAGTCATATTGGACTCTTATTGGCCTCAAATACGGCTAATTTTGGACTCTTTTTGAAGCTCTTAAATGACTCTTATTGGCCTCATAAATGCCTACTTTCGGAGCTCCTTGTATGCTGTTCTGTGACTCTTATTGGCTTTATTCTTCAACTCTCTTAATGAACTTACTTTAGAGACATGTTAGCAAGGAATTCATTTCAAATACTGTTGGATATTTATATACAAACCTCTGCGCATACATATATATGTACATATATTGCAGCATTCATGTAATAGCAGTTGCTGCAGCTAAATTTTGTTTATTTTTCCTTCCTAATTATTTTTCATATCTGTATAAACAAGTTTAGATATAAATTTCTAGTCGTTATTGTTTTTATACTGGCACAAAGTGCTGGCTCATAACTTGGATCATATATGCCTCCTAAAAGATTCATATAAGAGTAAGAAAATTTTTGTTTTTGAAACTCATATTTCTTACTTACCTAGGACTCCTTTCCGACTCATATATTCTGAGCGCTCAGAATATGTTTGCGGGGATATAGCTCCAATACAACTGATTACTCAGATATGTGTAACTTCATCTAATATATAAAAATCTCGTGTCACGGTGTTAGTGGTCGAACTCCTCCGAAACGGCTGGACCGATCTTTATGAAATTTTTTGTGTATATTTGGTAGGTATGAGAATCGGATGTAAAGTATATTTCATACCGCTAGGTTCAGGGGGCGTGGCACCTCCCACACAAACCGAATATTTCATACTGCAAATCTCTGGAAGTGTTCATGGTAGAGTACTCTAACTTGGTATGGAGATATATAAAACAAATCACATGCTCATGGAGAAAAATTATGGTTATTGGAAAAGGGGGGCGTGGCACCTCCCATACAAACCGATTTTTTTATACTGCATATCTCTGGAAGTTTCATGGTAGAGTACTCTAACTTGGCATGGAGATATATCAAACCAATCGCATACTCATGGAGAACAATTGTGGTTATTGGAAAAGGGGGCGTGGCACCTCCCATACAAACCGAATTTTTCATACCGCATATCTCTGGAAGTGTTCATGGTAGAATACTCTAACTTGGTATGCAGATATATCAAACCAATGGCATACTCATGGAGAAAAATTGTGGTTATTGGAAAAAGGGGCGTGGCACTTCCCATACAAACCGATTTTTTCATACTGCATATCTCTGGAACTGTTCATGGTAGAGTACACTAACTTGGCATGGAGATATATCAAACCAATCGCATACTCATGGAGAAAAATTGTGGATATTGAAAAAGGGGGCGTGGCACCTCCCATACAAACCGATTTTTTTATGGTATGGAGATATACGAAAACAATCGCATACTCATGGAGAAAAATTGCGGTTATTGGAAAAGGGGGGGTGGCACCTCCTATGCAAACCGAATTTTCCATACTGCATATCCCGGGAAAAGTTCATGGAAGAGGACACGAACATGGTATGGAGATATATGAAAGCAATCGCATACTCACGGAGACAAATTATGGTTATCGTAAAAGGGGGCGGGGCACCTCCCATACAAATCGAATTTTTCATTTTGCTTAACTTTGGAAGTGTTCATGGTAGAGTACTCGAACCTTGTTTGGAGATATATGAAAACAATCGCATACTCATGGAGAAAAATTGTGGTTATTGGAAAAGGAGGCGTGGCACCTCCCATACAAACCGATTTTTTCATTCTGCATACCTCTGGCAGTGTTCACGATAGAGTACTGGAATTTGGCGATTAGGGTGTCCCTATCCTAAAAAAAAATGTTCTCTATTTTTTTCTTTTAGATCTTTTGGTATTTTTGTATGAAAAATCTAATATAATAAAATATCGTGTCACGGTGTTTGTGGTCGAACTCCTCCGAAACGGCTTAACCGATTTGAATGAAATTTTTTGTGTATATTTCGTAGGTATGACAATAGGGTGTAAAGTATGTTTCATACCGCTAAGTGAAGGGGGCGTGGCACCTCCCATACAAACCAAATTTTTGACACTTTATATCTCTGCAAGTGTTCATTGTAGAGTACTGGAACTTGGTATGTACAAGACATATAAAATCAATCGCATAGTCATGAAGAAAAATTTGGCTTATTGGAAAAAGGGGCGTGGCACCTCCCATGCAAACCGAATATTTCACACTGCATATCTCTGGAAGTGTTCATGGTAGAGTACTTGAACATAGTATGGAAATATGAGAAATCACTCCCATACTCTTGCGGCTATTTATAAGGGGGTGTGGCGCCTTTCAAACGGTACTGAAGCTATTACGTATCTTTGTATGCAAATACAATTTTGCTAGGTTATTTAAGATGGTAATCGAAATATGCCTTCCGACAACCACCAAACCGTAATATTAGAAGATAAACGCGTCACTGAAAATCTTGGACGTGAACTGTTGGTGAAAATGTTGTACCAAAATGTTTCAATACAAAAAATTAATTTTGGGCGGGACGAAGTTCGCCGGGTCTGCTAGTATCTGAATAATAAATTGCATGCGTGCTATATGTTAAAGTGAACCTATGCCAAATTTGTACCCGCTTAATTGCAGGCGTTATAACACAAAACAACGTCTCAGAACAATCAGTTGTATGGGGGCTAGATGTTATAGTGAACCAATTTCGATGATTTTAAGAGATAGTGAAGGTACTGTTAAAATGCAATCGTGCAAAATTTTAGTAAAATATCTTCAAAACCGAGGAAGTTTTTTTATAAAATAGTTAAAATTTACGCAACGTTTCAAGTACCGCTATCTCCAAAAGTGGAGCCAACTGGGCAAAACTGGGGACGCCATTGAATTTAGAAGGCTCCTGTTAAGTAAGAGCAACTATCAGAACCTTTGTCGAAAAAAATTTGATTTGATACCACGCTCGAAATATTCTGACTACAAGAAGGAGCATAATTAAAAGTACTAAATCAGGGTTTTCACACACTTCTAGACAAAATTTTTTTGAAGCATTTTACAGGTATATGTAACGTTATAAGGACTAGTAGTTATAAAAATATTTAGATCGTTTTGACGCATTTTCCAAATGTGCCTTCAATTAAGATTTGTTTGGAATAAAAATTACGCTCAAGATCGCAGAATATATTATCTTTTAAAGTTATGAAGTGTCCACATAAGTGCTAAATACACATTAAATTTCAAATCAGAATATGGTGTGCTTCAAAAGTTAATACATAACTAATTGTGCCCCTTTTAAATATTACATAAAAAATTCACTTGCTTTCATTCTTTCTTTAAATTTAAACACTATAATTCAAAAGTTATGCAGCAAATTGATCAAACTTTTTTTTTAGGCTTCAAGTATACGTCAATGAATTATATCCATAAGTAAACTGCTTGATATAGTTTACAACGGTGAAAATAAAGCTAAATAACATAAAGGTTACCTGTTTTTTCGATTTTCCCTAATACGCTGACCGATAAAACAGTTCGCATCTCTGGTAATCTCATGGTTTGTACAAAATATGTGTCCACTTACCACTTTGCATTAATTTTTATTACATAACAGGAGCAACGGGCAGATGTCGTTTCGGTTTAGCGTGGGTACCTTCCGCGATCTAATGCAGTCCAAGCTCCACGGAGCCCTTAAAGCTCAACGGATCAACTCAATGTGAAGATAAACGCCCCGAAATGCAAGGCATCGGTTGCAATGCAACTCCACATCGAGCCAGACGACTCTCCCGCATTTGGGTTTAAACCACAGCCACCACGATACTCGCCGTAGGGCCAAGCCGCACGAGAAGATTGGAGCAAGCTCCAAGGGCAACTGCTCCCCGTGGTACCAGAATTAAGTCTTCGGTCAGACCTCGTGGCCGAAGCCACTCCCGTTTGAGTTACCATACTACTCTTGACTGGTAGCCATCACCAACACCTCCTTCCTACTCGACTCGTCAACGCCTTCTAAAAACATCACGTGCGAAATTCCTCAAGTTCGTTACCGTCAAATGTGTGGAGAGGGTACTACCAAAGTCGTACCGTCCATCCGTCCATTTTACCCCCTCAAGTCCGAGTATCTCGGGCATTCGCAAAGCACGTGCTCGACATCCTCAAGCTCCGCTCTACACTCACACCCCTCAGAGTCATGGAGGTTCCTCTTACGCAAAAAAGAATTAAGAGGACCATGCCCCGTTAGTAGAAAATCCAAACTCAAGCAATGCCCGAAGTCCGGATTCTCTCCCATAAACCCTACACTCGGAATGAAGCGGTATGTAACACGACTATTAGAACTACCATCCCAATGGTCCGGCCACATACCACGCACTCTGTCATCCAACAACCGTTTGCACTCAAGATAGCCCCTCTCCAAGTCACCGTCCGTAACCCACCCAGTCAACGGCAACATGTTCATGCCTCTTCTCATCCTGAAGGTCACAGCTCTCGCTATAACCACCAGGTCAAGAGGAGGCACTCCCATCAATACCTGAAGGGCATCCGTAGAGACGGTGCGATACACCGGAAGACAACCCAGCAACAATACTCTCTGACACGATAGTACCTTCTGGCGACCTGCAACCTTCATAACTGTTTCGTACCAAATAGCGGACCCAAAAGTGGCACAAGCCACGAATAGGCCCCGATAGATGGCACGAACAGCACGCCGGCCGAGGCCCCATTCACATCTCAGGATGCGACGTACCTTTCCCACAACACCAACAAGGCGCTCCTTAAGGCACGCCAGGTGGGGAGCAAAGCTCATGCTTTCNTTCACGTGCGAAATTCCTCAAGTTCGTTACCGTCAAATGTGTGGAGAGGGTACTACCAAAGTCGTACCGTCCATCCGTCCATTTTACCCCCATGCTGTCAAGATTCCTCAAGTCCGAGTATCTCGGGCATTCGCAAAGCACGTGCTCGACATCCTCAAGCTCCGCTCCACACTCACACCCCTCAGAGTCATGGAGGTTCCTCTTACGCAAATAAGCATTAAGAGGACCATGCCCCGTTAGTAGAAAATCCAAACTCAAGCAATGCCCGAAGTCCGGATTCTCTCCCATAAACCCTACACTCGGAATGAAGCGGTATGTAACACGACCATTGGAACTACCATCCCAACGCTCTTGCCACATACCACGCACTCTGTCATCCAACAACCGTTTGCACTCAAGATAGCCCCTCTCCAAGTCACCGTCCGTAACCCACCCAGTCAACGGCAACATGTTCATGCCTCTTCTCATCCTGAAGGTCACAGCTCTCGCAATAACCACCAGGTCAAGAGGAGGCACTCCCATCAATACCTGAAGCGCATCCGTAGAAACAGTGCGACACACCGGAAGACAACCCAGCAACAATACCCTCTGACAGGATAGGACCTTCTGGCGACCTGCAACCTTCATAACTGTTTCGTACCAAATAGCGGACCCAAAAGTGGCACAAGCCACGAATAGGCCCCGATAGATGGCACGAACAGCACGCCGGCCGAGGCCCCATTCACATCTCAGGATGCGACGTACCTTTGCCACAACACCAACAAGGCGCTCCTTAAGACACACCAGGTGGGGAGCAAAGCTCATGCGTTCCCCGATGGTCAGCCCCAAATACCTGACTTGCGTCACATATCTAAGACTGACCCCGTTGACGCGAACCACCGGTGTACGTCCCAACGATAGCTTCCCCTTGAGTAACATTGTTACCGTCTTTCCAACCGAAGTGTCGACCCCCATACGTTGCCCCCAGCTACCGATGCTCTCAAGCAGCCGTTCTCCCTGCCTTTCTATATCTGACTTGGAATTTCCTTCAGCCAAGACGAGAAGGTCATCGGCTTATGCACTAAAGCCACAAACTAGCTCGAGCTCCCACAGCAAGGAATCCATCATAAGGTTCCAAATAAATGGACCACTGATGGACCCCTGCGGACAGCCACGAGCCACATCGACCTCAACAGTCCCCGCAACACCAACCATGGTAGCTCTGCGATCGGAGAAATAACTCCGCCAGAGAGCCATCCGTCCCAACATAGGTAGTCAAAAGCCCCCTTAAAGTCAACAAATATGCCAAGGACATACTTGTTGACACTCCCCCGTACTACACTCTGAACATTCAACCAAGCATCCTCTACACTACGTCCTTTCCTGAAGTCCTACTGTCTATCCGACCCCGCGTTAACTCCTGAAGCCGCTCACCCATTATCCGTTCCAGCACTTTTCCAAGCACTGGAAGGAGGCTGATGCCCCGATAAGATGCCGGATCACTCCTTATCAGGCGACTTCAGGAGGGGAACAACCCTGGCAATTTTCCACTCACGCGGAAAATAACCCTCCCATATGCACTTATTATAAATGGCCTCAAAGTATTCCGGAATGAACTTCCACAAGCATTTACACATCTCTNTCCAGCACTTTTCCAAGCACTGGAAGGAGGCTGATGCCCCGATAAGATGCCGGATCACTCCTTATCAGGCGACTTCAGGAGGGGAACAACCCTGGCAATTTTCCACTCACGCGGAAAATAACCCTCCCATATGCACTTATCATAGATAGCCTCCAAATATTCCGGAATGAACTTCCACAAGCATTTACACATCTCTCAGGAGCAACGGGCAGTTAACTAATCGAGTCCTCAACTTCTATACATTGCATATCGCTAGCTTAGAGTGCAAAGTTGCTAAGTCCATTTTTTTCAATAGTACAGGAGACACAAAAAACATTGCTAAGTAATTTTCTTTAAGTATTTTGCAAAACTTTGAATGCAACATTTCGCGTTTTTCATTTACCCTTTATTAAAAAAATAATAATAAAAAGTCTTCTTTTTTAGAAATGTTTAGATAATTTTGTGACTTAGCAAATTTTCTACTTTTTTCTTAAAATTTTTTTGTTGGACTTAGCAAATTTTCCATGAATTTTTCCAATATGTACTATACGAAAAATCCATCTCGTAGGTACATTTTAAGAAACGATATGTTTGAACAAATTCTTTAGGTTATTTTAAAAATAATAATAACACAAGGGAACAGTGATTTTGTTGCATCAAATGTTAAAGCTATTTTTGATAGACTTTTTTATGCTGATTACTATAAGTGACCATCAATTCAACGTGCAGGGATGGTATTTTCAGAGATAGTAGTCGAGAATTCTAGCTTTAATTTAAGCCTAATATCACCTTTAGGTTCTTTGCTATGGCTTCTAAAATATTGCAAAAAACGCGATTTTTTGACACTTCGACCTCGTTTTTTCCAAATCTAGAGCTGATGGACACTTTATATTTACGGATTCGTAATCAGCATAAAAAAGTCTATCCAAAACAGCTTTAACATTTGATGCAACGAAATTGTTCCCCTTTTTTGTTGCCTTGTGTAATAGATTGGCGCTTACACATATGTTAGTATTTGGCCGAGCTTCTCCTCCGATTTGTGGCGTGGGCCTTGATGTTGTCACACAAAGGGAAGGGACTTACAGTTTTACGCTGTTTTTCTTGGCAGAAATACACTCGGAGGTTTGCCATTGCCTGTCGAGGGGCGACCGCTGCTAAGGATAAACCTTCCCTTCACTGAACAGCACATCTTCTAGAAACACTGGTTTACTTATGTTTAAGCATACAATATAAAAATTGCAAATATAGGAAAATGACAAAAAATTTTGTTAAACATTTTTTTTATTTTAAAATAATTTGTTTATAATCTGAATGATTTTGATGAAAGACCAAAGTTATATCGAAAACCTTAAGTGGATCTCCAGTTTTTTTCTAAAAAAAAAATCTCTTCAATTTTATAAATAACCTTTAAATGAAAGAACCGGATTACAGAAAAGTATGCCAGGGAGTGACTTTTTTCGTTCAAGATGAATGCAAAGCAATATGGTCCAATTCGAGAGTCCTCAAAAGGATTTTCCAGGATATGTTAAAGACTATTGTATTTACCTACCTACAATTACTTTTTCACATAATGGAATTAACTAAAATATTTATGCAAACACTTGTATTATGTTAATGTATGCAAATACTTATACTTATGCTTGCAACTACTATTAACCCTGTAGTCAAATGAACTAGTTGTAAACTACCTTACAACTAGTATGAACCGCATGCCCAACTAGTCAGCCAACTATCTTTTTTCCATGCAATCAACCGGTATTTTTAATATGGGGATGTCCTACGATATGGCAATTGTCAGATTTCGGTCAGAAATATACCAGTATCATACTAGTTCAAAATAGACAGAAAAATACTAGTCTAATTATGGACCAAAACCACTACTTTGGGATTAAAAAATAAAATGAATTCATGAATATGCAATAAAGAACTTTTAAGTACACTTTAATATATAACACATTTTTATTTAGCAGCCTTAGATTTGCCAATAATTAGCGTTAATTTTTTTGAGTATTAATTAAAAGAAAAAATAAATGCATAGATATTGCAAACTTTCGAATATAAATTTAAATTCATTTTTCATAAAGTGTTATTAAAGGGAAAAGGTTTCAGGTATAATAAATACTATATTTTTATCTTTTTTAATAATATGGAATATGCAAAAGAAAACATTTTAGTTTAAAATAAAATGAATTCTTTAGATAATTTTAGAGTGAACTAAAATAAAAATAGTAGTTTTCATTAAAATAAATTAAATTCATTAACTTTGCACATTTCAGTCTATTATTAAAAAAATAATAATAATAATTAATGTTTAAAATTTGAGATTTAGATAAGAATAAAATAAATAAGTAATTCAAGCAGTTATTAAATATTCTTAATTTTTGTCTATAGTTTGGCCTGTTGATATTAGAAATTTATCAAATAATTATATTAATAGTGTAATTAAAAAGTCAAGAATAATTGAAACTGATCAATAATAACAAAATAATGATGTAATTAAAACTAATGAATTAAACGGTTATCCAGAAAAACATGCCTTAATTAATAATCATTATGAGTATTAATCATTATTTAACCGGGCTAGTATAACTGAATACGTATTCGATTTAATGGTTTACAATATACCCAAATAAAAGTTATAATATTTTGTGTACTTTATTGGAGTAAACTGTCGAAGTTAAATAAAACAGGGCTTGAATAAATCGTTTTGTACTTGGTACAAGTCTGGTCATTTTCGAACTAGTTCGATTTCAGTCAGGGAATTCTAGTTGTAAACTAGTGTTTTTCCTGACTAGTTTGGGATTTCACTGCAGGGAACTTATCAAACGATTCCTAATCTTTGACAATACATATTTGACTTCATTCACCACGATCTTGAAAACTGACCAAATCGGCGTGACCAAGTCCATGGTCCTTTTAATATTATATAATCATCCGAAAGCATTAAAACGTTTGAAATAAATCTCGTCTCACAATTTTGTATTTCTCACTTGGTTGCTGAAGCAATAAAGAATTGAAAATTCATAAGGGAAAATTATAGTTTTCTTATTTTGTATTTTAATATCTTAAAAATTTGTAGACTTATTGAAAAATGATAAATGAACTTGAGGTACTAAATTTAATAACCTTTAATTTGATATATCTTCCTGTTTATAACAATTAACGCATTCCATAGATATTACAAGCCAAAGTTTCATTTTCAAAATTCATGCACTTTGGTTCAATTGCGCGGGCTAAAGACAAGTTTTAAATTAATCTTTCTTGGCCAATAACAATTGGCTTAAACCTAAGACATCATAATATTACTATTACAATATGGTCAAATGCCTTTTATTTTCCCCCATACAAAATCGACCCAGCCTAATATACATACATACATATGTACATAAATATTCAAAAATAATGTTGTTGCAAAAACCCTCAATACAAATCGAATTCGATAGCGTAAAAAGAAATATTCATATTTTTTTGGACTCATCAAATTTTCTGTGACTACTTTGGACTTAGCAATTTTGCACATCACGGAATAAAACGGGTAGAAATAAAAAAAAATAGTTAGATCCTTTCAGAAACGATGCATTCCAATATTCCTTGCTTCCTGCATCAAAAACTAATTGTCCATAAAAAGTGGACTTAGCAACATTTCACTCTAAGCTAGCGATATAGGCCTAACGGCAGTATTATGTACAAATTGCATACGATTCCATACCGCCAAAAGCAAATTTAAATCGTGTATAAAAACAGCTATGTGCTTTAAAGCGGCGCAAATGTTGATCACGTCGTAATTGGTAAAAAATTTAATTTATCTTTTTCACAAATCAGTAGCATATTTTTAATACGAAATTTGCAAAATATAATAAATAATCCACAAACACGTTTCTGGGCCCTTCTTTTTATATCGCTCTTGATTACAGCACAAGAGTTTTGGTCCCCCGAAACAACAAGAAACTCCAATAAATTTTGAACTAATATTTGTTTTGCTACGTTCGCGGCCATTTCGTTATGGAGAGTCATATAGAGGTGTAAAACTATTGATAGCATTATCGTTAGTATCGATATTTTTTATTTTTGGTACAATCGATTGTTTTTCGGCTGTATCAATGGTGACTCAGTATTTACTCAAGTTTTGTTTCTTCTTTTCTTTTAATTTCTTTATACATCCAAGTTGCTGCTTTTTTTAAAAATAGTGATGGAAAATTTTGAAAAGGACGGAAAACCTTGCACTCTAGTAAAAAACAGATACAAATTAACTTAGAACGAGCAAAGAATAAAGTCCATTGAGCTACAGAAAAAAGATGAAGGGGGCGGGCCCGCCCTTTTATCCTGATTTTATTGGCATACCAAATTGTTTGTGCAAAATAATAGGGCGATCCTAGGGCAGGGTAAAAGTTGGAATTTTCCATAGTTCCCAAATTAAAGTTATTTTTTTGCTCTTTTCGATTAACTTGTCTTTTTATGTAGTTAATTACGTTTGATTTATTTTAAGAAAAACATACATTTTTATTATGAAACCGGCCATATATTCGTTTTTTAATTTTTCTTGAAATGTGTATAAATTATTTATACGAATACAAATACGTACCAAATAAAAGGGTTTTCAATTACTTGTCTAACCATATACACATTTTGAAAATCGGTGTAATAATTTTCGAAAAATAAGCTAAAATATGGAAAATTCCACTTTAAGCCTGCCCCCCTCCCCACCCCCCCATTCATTTGCCAAAAAAAAATGTATACCATTAAAATCTGGATAAAGGGGAAGGCCCCGCCCACTTCCACATTTTCTCTAGCTCAACTAGTCCTATTCTTTACTTATGCTATTAATTATTATTATTATGCTATTATTATTATTATATTATTATACCAACATTTTATGTATATGTATTATCTGCTCAACGCTATTAAATAATACAAACAAAATGGTTTCTTGTCCTAAAATTTTCATTTACTCCCTGAGTGCCTTATATAAGCATGACCGAGAACGTTTAAAACCACAAAATATTAAATTCGAGAAAACCTTATATTTTTCAATTCATTAAAAATTTTCAATAACCTTACTTCTAACTTAAATTTAAGCGTGTCCAGTAGGTATATATAGTATTGTACTATTTTTCCGATCGGCGTACTATATACTGTTGGAAAAAAATATACTACGCAATAATATTATATTTCTTCAACTATAAATATAAATATATTTCAATAATTTGCACGAAAAATTAAAATGGATGACCTTTATACTGAAATAAATATTTGTTTTTGTTATTTTATGGCCTTATAACAATTATATTCAAAAAATTTTTTTATTGAGCTTCAGGCCGTTTTTAATAAAAAACTTATTGTGGAAAAGCAACAATAATTTTTAAAAATTGGTAGAAGTGATAGCAATTTCGGAAATCACCACATTTCCTCATCCGACTTCTTTCAGTAGGATTCGAACCGACGATCCCACTGACTCACCCAGTTTCCTACGCACTGTGCAAAGTTTGTCTTGTAAATTGTCCTTGCTTTTTTCCCACATTTTCAATTGTTAAGCCAACACAATCAAGCGCAGAGCTATTCCGCTGCAATTTACACTTGATCATGTGGTCGTTGGTTTTTTTGGTTTTTGTTAAAGCTGAAATAAATATATTAAATGAAATATTCTTTAAAGTAAAAGGTCATTGTGAGTTTATAATCAAAAAAGGTAACATATTTTTAAAAACACTGAGATAGAATTAAAAGATTTACTTAAAATTATTTCATTTCCACTCTCTATTCCAACAACTTCGGCATTCACAGGAAGAACTTTTTCCATAACTTAAAAATCGTTTTTAATTTTTCTTTTAAAGGAACTTATATGAAACTGAAGAATCTTTTAATTCAAAAATCTGTTTCCTATAATTTTCTGGATCTAATGAAGAATCAATATAAATATCCGTATGATCGAACAATGCGTGTTCTCTCCATTCGTTACCGAGATTTCGCAAGATCAAAATAAGTTGAAAATATAACGATGGAATGAAAATAATTTTAACATTTTGAATATTTAGCAGCAAATGCAGATGTGCTTAAGAGCGAACAACACCACACAAGCGGCTTGACAAAAAAAGCGAAATATCCCTTTGCTTACAGCTATTCATGTTGTGCATGGGGGTGTTTGAAGGTTTGACAAGCCGTTTGAGGGAAATGTGAACAAACATCAAAATGTATTTGTCAATGTTATTGTGGCTTGTTAACATTTTATTTTTTAATATTTTATTGAGCTTTGTACCACGATTGTTTATTTGTTGCTTTTTCAATTTTTCCTATTAAACAACCGTGGTACAAAGCTCAATAAAAATATTAAAAAATCAAAATGTTTTGATTTTCTGGCCGCCATATTGACGTTTGATCAAACCGCCTACGTTGTGTATGATAAAATCGCCTAATTCGTAAAGAAATTTTTAAAGAATGAGGACGCAAGAGAGAAAAATCGAAGAAAACCAAGCCCTTTTACATTGTGAACCGGAAGAAAACTGAAATTCTTTGCTTGAACGAGTCATGTTTGCATGGTTTATGGCGAAATGAGAAAAGTAGGTTTGAGGAATATTTGACAAGCCGCTTGTGTGGTGTATTTAGCTCTTTATAAAACTTCGGAAAGATTTTTGTTCACAAATTTGCAAAGCGATTTAACAACTCTGTTGTATAAAACAAGGTTGCATTTTTTATCTGCAAATATATTGAGAGAAAATTCCTCAAAATGAAAATCCTCAAAAAATACTCAAGCGCACTCGAAATTCCTCACGTTTTGAGGAATTACTCACAAAGTGACAACACTGGTTGGCAGCACTAATTTCATACTAATAGCACGAGGAAGGCGAAATTATAAAAATGAACTCACTAAATGGGGAAGGGTACATTTAAGCGAAATAATATTATTAACAAATATTTAGCGTAAAGGAAATTTATTTGAAGCATGTTAAAAGAAGCAGTGGCAGAATATATGTTGTGTATACATTCATTTGTCAATGCTACCAAACCGTACTGCCATATTATCAGTGACACAAACCAAAAAGAGCGGATCCAGATCCATATCAGGATCATATCGTTGTTGTTGCATTTGCGTGCAAATTTTTTATCCGGATACCGATCATTGCCCACGGAAACACAGAAAATATGTTAGTGTTTGGCCGAGCTTATCTTCCGATTTGATACGTTTTATGCCGACTCGGAACGGCGATTGTATTTTTTTGAGAAGCTGTTTTTCATGGCAGAAATACGCTCGGAGGTTTGTGGACTTCTAATCACTACACCACAGCGGCCTACATACGACACCAATATTCAGATAATTTTTTTTTGGATTTTGTTATCGATATGTGGGATATCGGGTCTTTTTATTCCGACATTAATACTTTAAATGAGTATCCCTACCAATTAGCTTGATTTCAAAATATTTGATAAACTTCTATTGAAAATAATACAACCTTCTCTAATAAGTAACCAAATAATACCACTACATCAGTTTGGTTTTCGTGAAAAACATGGCACTGCAGAACAAGTTCAAAGAATTGTTTCTTGTATTAGAGAAGTTCTCAAAGGAAAGCAATATTGCACCGGTGTATTTTTGGTCATCTCTTAAGCTTCTGACAAAGTCTGGCATGATGGCCTTATATACAAACTAAAGTTTTCAATCCCTGCAAATACGCATGCATTTCTGGAAAGCTTTCTACTGGGGAGAAACTTCAGAGTCAGGCAGGATTCCTTTAGAACGGAAAGTCACCCTATATAAGCAGGTGTCTCTAAAGGCAGTGTTTTAGGACCTATATTGCACGTAATATACACTCGTGATTTGCCAACTGATGAAACTCTAACCACTTCAAGGTTTTCTGATGACACAGCTATTCTAAGCAATAGTTCAGACCAGTTCAGACCCAAAATACTTGGAGTAACATTCGACAGCCTGCGCTCCTTCTCTGCGCACGCAACCGCTATTGTCAATAAAGTACAGAGCCGCAACAAGGTCTTCAAGTCGCTAGCAAGCAGTACTTGGGGCAAAGACAAAGAAACGTTGCTGGCAACATACAAGGCAATAGGCCGGCCGGTTTTGAACTACGCAGCGCCAGTGTGGTCGCCGGGGACTAGTAGGACGCAGTGGACGAAGCTTCAGACGGCACAGAACACCGCACTCAGGACAGCGACGGGATGGCTCCTGATGTCGCCCGAACACCATCTTCACGGCGAGGCGCAAATGCTCCCCGTAAAGGAGCACAATATAATGCTCTGCAAGCAGTTCCTGATCGGGAGCAACAGAAGTAGCCACCCAAACAGACAGCTGCTTGCAGAGGAGCCCTCGCCTAGGCACGTCAGGAGGCATCTATATGAACTGACGGACGAAGTCCAGAGGTTCATCAAGCAACCTCTGGATCCGACTGCTTACCGACAGGCCCTGAACGGCATTCACAGGGAGTCAGTCTCGAGTTATGTAGACTCCAGACCTGTGAATGCCGTTCTAGGCATACAGCCCCCGGACACAGACGAGACGGAGCTTCATCTGCCTCGGGAGACGCGCACAACACTAGCATAACTTCGCTCCGGCTACTGCAGCAGGTTAAACTCCTACCTGAGTAGATTGAATGAGGATGTGCCGAATGAGTATCCAGCATGCGGAGAGACCCCACATGACTCGAAACATCTCTTCGCATACCCGACAACCCTAACGGCCTTGTCCCTGTGGACCAACCCCGCAGAAGCTGCACGCTTCCTAGGGTTGCCGTTAGTGGAACTTGACGACAACGATTGAGATACCAACCGTCTTGGGCGGGGTTGTTGTAGCCGCTACAACAACAACAACAACAACGGGGGTTGTTGCGAATATTATTCCGTAAAAGTTCTTTCCGGATAATAAGCAAACCGCTTATCCAAATTAAAAAAGTTTGGTATCAAATGCAAGAAGATTTAAATAGCTTTAAAACTGAAATGTCTAAACGAAGAAAGCCACATATTTAAAAATATTTCAATAAAAAAGGGTGACTAATTACCATAAAACAAATCTTGTGTCATGTATATGCATTTCTTTAGTATTAAATTAAAAAAAAAGAAGTCGTTCGCTATTTCTGTTTAAAAGCTATTTCAGTCCTCTTTCATATGATACCAAATTTGTTTAATTCGGTCAGGCGGTTTGTTTATTACGCGGAAATGACTTTTATTTCGGAAAAATATTCGCAACAACTCTGGTTCAGACCGTAGAGAGGCTTCTTAAGAGCTACAAGAATATTTGAAAAAGTAGGAGTCATGGCTAGGTTCTTGGAGGATGAAGGTTAACGAAATTCCATTTTGAACAGACTTCAAACACTGCAGTCGAAATTTTTTCGCGCCATATGCGGAGCACCGTGGTACATAAAAAATACGAATATCCACAAAGATCTTAATGTAAATACGGTGCATGACGACATAAGAGAGCTAAGCACAAGTTACTCATCACGGTTAATGAACCATCCAAATCGACTAGCGAGAGATCTTCTTAGCCCGAGATATGCAAGAAGACTAAAAGAAAGGATTTTTCCGATATTATCAAATGATGGGCAATATAATAAATTTCGGTATGCGAAATATATCAATTTCGGCTCTGGAACTTGTCCTTTCAGACTGACTACCCAACACCTGTGTTAGTGCGGCTCGGAAACTTGTCCTTTCCGACCAAATACAGCCTACTGGATTGTAATTACTTAAATACAGAGAAGCGAAGGCAGTGCGGCTCTGGAACTCGTCCTTTCAGATCGCCTGCCCAGCACGATATCCTGCGATTCTGCTGCTTGGAATCCTGTCCACCTCGACAGCCGCAACTGCCGCAACAACTGCAATAAATATGAATATACATACATATGTATGTAAAAAAAAATATGTATGTATCTCAGTGGTGCACACGGGAGTCTCCGGGAGCTACTCGGCTTTCACGTACAAGTCGTATGTGCGCAGACAACGAACTGTTGCGACGCTAGCAGCGAATTAGTTTGCGTTTCCCAGTAGAAATCGGTTGTATGCATTCATGAAGAATGCTTGCTATATGAGAGAATTAGTATGAACAATTCATGCGCAGTCATGAATTTCCCCGAATAAATTCAAATTCTAGCGAATTGCAAGCGAATGTACATTGTCGTTGTTTTAACTACATTTCTTGATAAATTTGAAGTGGATTTGTTTGTAATATTTTCAGTCTTGTATAAAAATTTTAGTGAACAGACGTGTTGTGCGATACTATTTTCAGCACAAACGGACTTTTACAAGATATGCATTTGCATATGTAACTGCCACTTATTTGTATGCCCCCGTATATTAAAATGTAATGAAAAGTAGCATTTACATATGGGGATACATATCTTGTAACAATGCTTTAATACTTTTCCATTAATGAATTTTTGTATGTTTGAAACATTAATACAGCCATATGCATACAGCAGTAGTACAAGTGTATGATTAGAGTAAGCATACGCTCTGAGAAACCACGGGTGTTAAATGGAAATGAAGGTTCATTTATACTGACATGTATACACAGCAGCAAGCTCATGCCACCAACAGCGATGTCGTTTCGTGCATAAAATTTCTACTGGGTTGCTAGTGTACGCATACTAAAGCAAAAATGTTTCGCTGGTATTGGTAGCTCTGTCGACGCTGTGCACCACTGATGTATCTATACATAGTATAAAGGAAAGTCTAGATTCTTTTTACGCGGTAATCTCGAAAAGTACTAAACGGATTTTGACGAGATTTTCTCTAATATATTCTGTATCGATAGAAGCGATTTTTTTAACGAGAATTTTAATGGGGTTGCCACCTGTCTCAAAAACTATAAGATCCGCACCCTTCGTTGGATTACAAAAAGTGAGATGTCAAATGAAAGCGATTGGCCACTAGAAAAGCACTAATGTCTTATTTTTTTATTAGGGTTGCCAACTGTTAAGAAAATTACTATATTCAATCCTAATAAGCGTAGGCATCAGTTCTGCACCGTCACTGTCAACTAAAAAGACTTAGTGTGTAGATGTGTAATAATGTATTATTTTTCTGAGTAGGGTTGCCACCTGATTAAAAACTATAAGATGTTCGCAAAGCCAAGATTTTTTGACCAGGCTAATCTCGAAAACTAGATTTGGACTAGATTTTGTTTTATATATTCTGTATCGATATAGGGTATTATCTTTAGTGCTTACAAATTCTACAGGGTTGCCACCTGTCTAAAAACTTATAAGATCCTTGCGTTAAATTACAAAAAGTGAGATATCAAATGAAAACTCTTGGCCTCTAGATCAGTGATGGGCACAGTAACACTATCACATTTTGATCCTGTCTTAGTTTCCTTTGCGAGAGCAAACGACTCGGCCATTCAGTTTATTACTTCAGTTGTAATGAGGAGGTTGTGCGTGCAAGATTCTGGAATTCAAGAAAAGCGAAACACAACACCTAATTTTCGACAAAAACTGCGTGCTAAGAAGCGTGCCAACAGCGCATCATGCCTCGGAAACAGCTTATGCCAGACTAATTCTTTGGTTGAATTTAGTTTTTTTTCGTTCGGTAATATAATGTGGGAGCATATACGTGTGAAAAAGCGTTCAGTTGAGCTATACGCGTGATATGAAATGTCAATAACTGATCTAGATGTTCAGTAATGTGTTATTTTTTTGAGTAGGGTTGCCACTTTTTTAAATTATAAGATCTTCACCGTGCGTTGGAATAAAAAACGAAGTACTAAGGGAAAGGATATGATCTCCGAATGAGCACAAAGCATATATTTGTGTTTAGTGTTTTTTCACCTATCTAAATTTTAGAAATAAAATTTTTATTACTTAGATACAGCAGATTTTCACCGTTCATTCAATTACAAAAAAAAACAAGTGGAAGGATATGATCTTCAGATGTGCAATAAGCTTTAATTTTTTTAGTGGTATTGCCATCTATTTGAAAATTATCACCTTACATATAATACGTGACGGCATTTTTTATTAATTACATCAGATTTGCGCAGTTCGTTCATTTAAAAAAAATTTGGTCTCAAAGGAAAGGGCTTGGCGTTCAGATGTGCAATAAGGTTATATTTTTTTTATAGAGTTGCCCCTGCAGAAAAAATTATAAGATCCACACCGTTCGTTGCACTAAAAACATAAGATGTCAAATGAACGGGCTTAGTCATTATGTGTGCAATAAGGCTTTATTTTTTAATTGGGTTGCCACCTGCTGCGTATATGTACTTAAGTACACATTCAGAAAAACGTTTAGTTATAATTACCAAGATTTGTTTATAGTGACCAAGTGACATATGGCGAAATAAATATCTAGTTCACGAAAGTCTGCAATTTACTTGCGACTTCTAGTTGGGACAAATGTATATTTGTTAATAATTACAAAACGACTACCTTGAGTGGACAATATTGTTAGTTGAATAAAATCATTGTTGAGCAAAAATAAACAATGCTTTGGTTGATACTAGTTTTAAATTAATTTTGTGAACTTGCTGTAGACGTGAATCGGCTAACCGTTTATTATTGGAAAAAAAGTTCCAGTTTGACACAAATAAAAATTTACTCGATGGTTGTTGTGTTTACTTTCTTCTTTGATTTGCATATATTAAGCATAAAAAATACATACATATTTACATAAATAGTTACTAGTGTAAACAATACATTTGTATATGGTGAATATGAAACAGGAATAGTCGTGCGAAAACCCAGGTCAATATCTGCTGGAAGTGCTGGTTTAAGTATACTGCTTTGCTTTTTCCTTGGCTTAGTAGATACTTTCAAATTATAATTCACAAGAATTATATATCCACTGAAAAACCCCGATTGGCATCAAACTTTATATTTTTAAATAACTATGCGCTCACCGAAACAATTCGCGGCGATGGCAAAACTGAAACTGAGACAAACAAGTCTGGGCATGTCATAGCACACACTTTTCTTGCTCTACCTAGCGCAGTGATCGACATGCCATAGCTTACTGAGCGCTCTGTGACCATATGCGTGTTTCACCCATATACGAACCCCGGTAACGGAGCTATGATTTTCACGCACACAGTCTCATTGACTGAATCGTTTTTATGCAATGGTCGGCATACTAGCGCATTCAAACTATTCAATAAGTGGGACTGTGTGCATTGCTTACTGCCCGTCTCCACAGGATAAAGTTTATATCTTGATACATATGTCAGAATATAATTTGCCAATGGAGACCGCTCATTGCTCTTCAAGAGTAATATATACCAGAGCTTATATCTTGCCATCTATTGCCGGCAATTTGGTAGTTTGACAGCTACATGTTCATTTGCATGAAAACTTCGTGGCGGCAACATTATTGATATTTTAATATAAAAGCAAATATTGAACTGTTTTCTGTTAAAATATTTGTTTTTATGTAATTGGATGTAAAATAGCCTATTTTCCAAATTTTTTAAGTGATTAAATCCGGCAAAAATACGCTTTAGAAGCTATCTCACAGATGCTTATATCAAGATATAAGAAGCCCACACAAATATTGCCACTGATATAATTTATATTAGCGACCAATATGACAGCTGGACAGTAATAAATTTTATCCTATGGAGACGGCCAGTTAGCTGGCGCTCTTCGTATGTGAAACACACATGTGCTCAGAGAGCGCTGAGCATTATTTAGGGGTGGCTCACAAGCATGAATATGTTCCGCTTTCAAACCAAATCGTGGTTGCCTCAACTAAGATTTGGTAACTATGACTATGATGACTTTACGAGTTGAGCAGAGAAAATGGAGTGTCTTTATTCGGCCTCTTTCTTAATCTTGATACATACATACTTAAAATATGCTGATTCATACATGTCAATTATAAGGAAGTGTTCCGAAACATTATACTGAGTTTATACTACACACAAAATAATTAGTAATATCCAACAACCCCTTTCTCAAGTTCTTATACATATACATTCTACAGTTAGTAATTCATAACAATTCAAGATATAAGGTATCCATGTGTATACCTATAAGATTATAATTTCAAATAATTGAATTAGAAAAATAAAAAGATAATTCAAACTATAACATCTTAATTTGTACACACAGTGAATATTCATGTGTAATTATATATATATATTAAAAAGAAGATAATAAGAAACTTTTGTTATTTCTTTCGCATGGCCTTTATAGCCTTCTGCTTACTACTTCTTATAGGCATTTGCCTAGCTGAATTTGTTTCCACTTCTACAGCCTCCTCCCTATTTTCTCGAGTTTCACTCGATACAGGGTCACCCTGGTCTTCAATAACATCCTCAGACTTTACTTGTACTGAACTTTCAAGAGAACTGACGCGCGGCTCACTGCGAAAACGCTTGTCCTCGCCTATGAGATCGGCATTGCGAATTTGGTCAAGATGTCGCTTGATTGTACGATTTTCATTTGATACATGACTACATAGTTCCGTGGGCCTAGCTGTTTCCTTACAGTGCCAGGCGACCAACCAGCCTTGTTAGGATTTGAGTAGTTTCTCCCCATCACCTTTTGACCTACAACGAATGTCTCATTACGTTTACCCCTGGAGTTGTTAATTGCAGTCTGTTGATTAGTTTTTATAACATCTTTTACCAAAGGCGGTTTAAGAGCGCTAAACCGCGACTTGAGCTCCCTCCCAAATAACATTTTTGCAGGAGACTCTTTTGTAGTACCATGCTTAGCGATCCTATAGTCGAATAGAAATCTGTTCCATACGTCATCGAAATTATGACTTGTGTTACCCGTAAAATTAGCAATCAGAGACTTTTTCAAAGTTTTCACGAAGTTTTCAGCCTGCCCGTTGGTGGCTGGGTGACCCGGAGCCGTAAATACATGTTTAATGTGGTTTTTATTCATATAATTTTTAAACTCAGCAGACTGCGTCCCGTTGTCACTAACGAGCGTGTCTACCAACCCGAACCGGCAAAACACTTCGCGCAGCTTACTAATAGTGAAAGCACTAGTTATATCCTTCGTCTTAAATACCTCCACCCATTTCGAAAGCGAGTCTATTATTATAAACAAATGATAACCTCTCACCGGCCCCGCGAAGTCGACATGAATACGTCTACATACCGAATCCGTAGGGGCCCAAGGTATAAGGCCACTTTTCTCTGGATTGGGCTGTGCCAACTGACACGAACGACAACTTTTAATAAGGGCTTCAATGTCCTTGTCTATGCATGGCCACCATATATATGAGCGTGCCAAAGCCTTCGTTTTCATGATACCCAGGTGAGAGTCATGAAAAAAATCTAAAATTGCCATCCGCAGTTTGCTGAGTATTACAGTCCGGTAACCCCATAATACGCATCCTGCCTCTACGCTTAGCTCAATCGCCTTTGACTGAAACGCCTCGAACTCTTTGCCCTTCAAATCGGAAATAGTGCCTTCTTGTGTGCTTT
Source organism: Rhagoletis zephyria (assembly GCF_001687245.7). NCBI lineage: Eukaryota > Metazoa > Arthropoda > Insecta > Diptera > Tephritidae > Rhagoletis > Rhagoletis zephyria. Next base: position 35,095 of record NW_016161511.1, read on the forward strand.
GCATTACTTTGGACAGCACCCGGTCCCTTCGTTTCTCAATAGCCACTTGTTTATAATTTAGTTGCGCTGAACCAGCATAATTGATAAAAGTCGCTTCCTCCGATACCACCGAAACATTTAATTGCGAAATACGAGATAAATTATCTGCGTAATTACTAGAACCCTTGACGTATTTAATTATATAGTCAAACCCTGATAATATTAAAGCCCAGCGTTGCATTCTGGCGGCAGCTATTGCCGGAATACCCTTATTTTCACCAAACAAAGCTAGCAAGGGTCTATGATCTGTTTCCAGAGCGAATGATACCCCCAATAAGTACTGCCTCAATTTCGTCACACTGTAAACTATCGCCAAGGCTTCCTTCTCCATTGCGCTATAGTTTACTTCCGCTCTGTTCAAAGCGCGCGAAACAAAAGCTATTGGTCTTCTCACACCACTTTCGTACACATGCGCTAGCACGCCCGCAACCGCGGAATTGCTGGCGTCCGTTGTTAACACGATAGGCAATTTCGAATCAAAGTGCACGAGTACCTTATCCGATCAGATTTCTGTTTTCAGCGTCTCGTATGCTTCCTGACACGTCTTACTCCAAACAAATTGAACATTTTTTTGCAAAAGCTTATATAGGGGACCCATCTTCTGAGCGAAATTGGGGATAAATTTTGAGTGGTAATTCACTAACCCAATAAAAGCTCGTAACTGGGAAACATTACTTAGTTCCGGTGCTTCGATAACAAATCGTATGCGATCCTTATTTTTTTTTAACCCCTCTGCATCAATATCAAAACCTAAATACGAAATTTTACTTTTGAAAAATTCGCATTTATCAATATTTAGTCGCAGCCCAGCAGACTGAAGTTTCGCTAATACCCGTTTGAGGGTCAGTACGCGCTCGGCAAAGTCTTTTCCCGTAATGGTTATATCGTCTAGGTAACAAAATACGTAAGGAATCCCACTCAATAAGCCCTCTATGGTCTTCTGGAAAATAGCTGCTGCGGTTTTGATACCAAACGGCAGCCGCGTCATCTTAAAAATGCCTTTATGCGTACTCCACGTACAAATTTTTTGCGACTCTTTGTCTAGAACGAGCTGATTATAGGCATTAGCCATATCTAGCTTCGTGAAAAGTTTACCCCCTTGCATCGATGCGAATATTTGGTCTATCCGAGGCAACGGATACTTGAAGTCCTTAAGAAAGCGGTTTACGGTAGTTTTGTAATCCCCACAGATTCTAATTTGTCCATTCTGCTTTAATATGGGAACTAGCGGTGTCCCCCAATCTGCACTATCAACCGGTATCAGCACCCCCTTTTCGACTAAATCTGCTAACTGTTTTTCAATAGCCTCACGCCATGCCAAAGGAACTGCTCTTGGCTTACAAAACGTCGGGTTGCAATCTCTTTCCAATTGCAATTTGACTGTGGTTAAGTTGCATTTGCCCAATTCACGGCNTTTTTCATGGCAGAAATACACTCGGGGGTTTGCCATTGCCTGCCGAGGGACGACCGCTGTTAAGAAAAAATCTTTTTTCTATATTTTTGCGATGTTGCTTTGACCAGGGTTTGAATCCAGCCATTGTGGAGTGGAAGCGCGCACTGCTTACCACTACACCACCGCGGCCGATTCACGGCTAAAAACTTCAGAATAATCGCTCTTTATCTGCTCAAGTATTTCCTGATAAGGTTCAACATAATTTACTTGAGTTGACGAAACACTACAATTATTAATTTTCAACTCAAAGCCGAAACTTCGCAAAAAATCACGTCCTAGCAAGGTTGGTCGGTTTGTATTTGTTATTACAAATTTTCCCCTTACACTCTGCCCATTATAATTAACAGTCGTAACAAACTCACCGATAACATCAACCAATTCGCCACCGTATCCCGTATATGCGGTCGAGCATTCGCGCAGCCATTTACGATCAAAAAATCGTTCAAAAGTTTTGATTGACATTAAAGAACATGGTGCCCCCGTATCGCATAAGACGGCCAGCCGATAACCATTTACTTTGATTGAGAGGTCGTACAGAATCAAAAGTATCAAAATCTTCTTCCTTTACATTTACAAATTGTACATTGTTTTTATTAACCTGACATACACTTGCCAAATGCCCCAGCTTCTTGCAGGAATGACAAACGCTATTACGATATCTGCATTTATTAGAAGGATGATTTTTCCATCCGCAGTGCGCATAGGGTCCCTTCTTCGTGTTATCGCCATTGTTGTTTCCGCTGTTTGAACTCATGCTGCCTTTTGTACCGCCACGCTTAGTAATGCTGTTGTTCTTACTGCTGTTGCGGCTACTATTAACATGTGATTTCACATAGTTAACCTCACTTTTGACGGCCAATTGTTGCGTAATCTTTGACTCCATAATCAATGCCTTTTTAAACGCTTTTTCCAAGGTTAGGTCTTCATCCTCTTCGCACAACTTTTCGAAAATTTTTTCGGGTAACTCTTCTACGAATTTGTCGAGAATGATCTTTTCAAGGGCAGCGCCAAATTTACATTGCAAAGACAGCTTTTTGACGTGAGCATACCATGCGGCTACAGCTTCGTTGTCTGCTCTTTTCACTGCATAAAATTTACGCCTTTCGTGAAATAAGATGACTGGTGGAGTAAAATGGCGCTCCAGTACCGAGCACAATTCTGCATAGCTTTTTTCGCTTGGAAGTTGAGGACTGCAAATGCTGTGCAAGACCTCACCACTGATACTTCTAAGGAGTGTAGAAATTTGTCCACTTTCTCTTGTGCACTCTATCTCAACGAAATGCAGCTCCAACCTTTCACTCCATAACTGCCAATTATCGGCTGCCGGATATTCAGCAATATTTGCTGTGTGAATCATTTTGGTAGTGGCAGCCCTTGTCGTTGCACCGTCAGGCATTTTTCTTGTCTTTTAAATAAATACAACTTACACAAAAATCTTTTTGTTTTTCACCTCGTCGCCACTATGGTGACTTTACGAGTTGAGCGGAGAAAATGGAGTGTCTTTATTCGGCCTCTTTCTTAATCTTGATACATACATACTTAAAATATGCTGATTCATACATGTCAATTATAAGGAAGTGTTCCGAAACATTATACTGAGTTTATACTACACACAAAATAATTAGTAATATCCAACAATGACTAAACCATATGTTGAAAGAAAGCTAATCTGTATTAGCAGAGCTTAATAACATCCTTTATGAGCCATACGTTAAGTTGAATGGAATTTGTAGAAATATGCTTCAAAAAAATATTTAATAGTGTTTACCAAACCCTTCAACGAAATTAACGATTTGGTACAACCTAGATGAATATTAGAAGCTATAATATATTTAGTTATATTTACCAACCCATGGTAATAGTTCCCAATCCTTGGCCACAGTTCCCAAATATTGTCAAAATTCGGGAACTAAATACCTGTAGTTGTCGAAACTAATCCTTTTTCTCAGTGTGTATACATATTTCTAAGCATTGCCGCAGAAATTTTAAATTTAATTGTAGTTTGTAAGATTTGTTAGTTTCGATATAAAAATTCAATAAATAAATACATATACCAAGAAAAAAAATTATGTAATTTTTCGAAAATGGGCGCTTCATCAATCTTTACGGTCCAGCTAAGAAATCTGTTGAAAATCTTTGAAATCGGGCAATAAGCACGCCGACCTCCCATAGAACGGTAATTTACTGAAACAGAAAAATTGCCTCAAAATCCACTACTGCAATAACCACTTAGCATAAAATTAGATTATTATAAATCTATGGATTTTTGGTGCGCCCACTTATGACCACAAATGTAAATCTCGATTACCGGTTTATCAACTTCTACAAAACTCGATGCCGATTAATCGGCTTAAGGGGAAAGAATCTGCCGATGCCGATTCCATCAAAAATTACAAATAAATGTATTAATTCATAAAATCAGTTAATTTAACGGAGTTAACAAAACAAAAGAAAACAAACAATTGAATTAATTGCGTTGTTATGCAATATTATATACACATGTGTGTACGTACATACGTATGTGTAAAAATATATGCACATACATATATCACTTTTATGTACATTACATAAGACACTTTTTTATATGGCGCTAAGCAAGAAATATTTTGGAACATAAAATTTCATTCCGTTCTGTACTAAAATACACTATTTTGCACTCAATGCATAAGAACTTATATGCATAAGAGCCTGCCTGAAACTATACAAAAAAGCAAATAAGCAAATGGATGCATAGAATTGACAACAACAACCACGCTGTCGAGTTTAAATAGCGGCAAATCAGCTGCACTTGATAGTAGTTGGTTGAATAAGGAAAATGAATTAGCAACAAAAGTTTACGGGATGTACATAGCTCAGTGGTTAACGCTTCTGACTTTGAACATCGATTACGCAAGTTCGATCCCCGCTGAAGTCTAGAAAAAAGAAGTCTGATGAGGAGATGTGGTGATCTCCGAAATAGCTGCTATAACTTCTACCGCTTAGAATTCGTTGCTTTTTAAATTTTTCCTAATAAACAATCGTGGTACAAAGCTCAATAAAAATAAAAAGTAATTCGTTGAAAATTATTCAAATCAGACTTTAATTACACCCTCTTAACGGTAAATTTTGGATATACTAAAACTCCGATATTTCAATAACTGAGGACGCTCATTTACTCCAAGTTAATACTTATAACCAGGGAACGGATTTTATGGAAATTGCCTTTTTTTCTGCTAAAGAGTTAGAGTATATTCGATTAAGAATGTCCACGGTTTAGCTTTCCCTGATTCCATATATACACATTTGATGTTGCCTTTTTTTTGCCTTTTCTACCTTTAAAAAAGTGATTATAGCATTTACAATTTTTTTTAAAGACTAAAAAATATACACATGCCCATGCGGCTTATAGAAGCGCATGGACCTCTTTCCAAATTGGTGTTGGAAAAATTCAAAGCCGTTTTCTCAGCTAACGTAGGCTTGGAGACAATAAGGGGTGTGGATAAAATTGTAAAGGGCGAGGAACGTTTCAAACGTTCCATATTTAAATTGGGCTCCACTTGTATCAACTTACGTCGAGCGCACATTTAGTACATTCAAGGCTTTTCTTCGCGAAAATCTAATGAAAATGCTGCCAGAAAACCTCAAAATGTATCTTGTGGTTCAATGTTACTACAACTATACATATTAAAGTTTTATGAGTTAGAAACTCGAAAGGATAAAATAGTCAAAGATTCAAAGTACAAATTTTTCATATAATGAAACTAGTTCAAAGTTTTTCTCTTTTTACTTGTAATATAAACATTTCTAAAATAAATGTATTTTGATCGTTCTTCGTACTTTCTGTCTTTTTTTAGTGCCTTATTTTGCTTTTTTTGCAATACCCGCCTTTTCCTGCCTTTTTCGCTATTTTATTTTGCCTTTTTTGCAATACCTAGTGCCTTTTCCTGCCTTTTTCGCTATTTTGTTTCCCCTTGCCAGCCTATTTCGTTATTTTGTTTTGCCTTTTTTATAGGTTTTTAGGTCCTAAAAATCCGTTCCCTGCTTATAACAATCTATTGACAACAAATAAGGCTGTTATACACTTTTAGGTAGTTTAGAGAAAGTTGAAACAACTATATTTGATAACTGCTCCGGGTATATAAAATTCGGTTTCGTCCGAACTTATACTTCTTTACTTGTTTGTTACAGAATTTTATGGAAGTGACCTGATAAATGGTTGTCATTAAAATTACATAATTGCATTTAAAATAAGAATATACCTAAATTAAATACGGTGATATTAGAATTTTTGTTTAACAATTACTTTAGTTTTTCAATTTAAAAAATTTACACTTTGATATCTATTGTAACCGGAAAATGCAGTTCGAATACTATTGTGCCTGCAAATCTTACGCGACTTTAAACAAATTTCGATACGCTTCCCTTTCGTATGTCATAATCTCAATTTATTCAGACGACTGACAACACAAGTATTTTGATAGGCAACACTAGAGATGGGCGCGTGTCGTGATTTTTGTAGTGACAGCGCATGATTCACGCGTGATCATGCATGAGCTTGAGAAATTTTTACAAATTCATGCGTGAGCGTGAGTGACGTAAGTCGAGGTCAAATCACGCAGTAGCTATTTACAATCGCATACTTGAATTATTATTTGTACAATTAAAAAAGCAGTGCACTTTATCATACTAAAATTGAATTAAATTTTTTTTGTTATTGTTTGGCCTAATAAATCATATTAAACAATTTTTACGGCCATTTTTTTATGCAAAATTATTGTGGAAAAAATGGCAATAATTTATAAATTGTAGAAGTCTCCTCATCAGACTTCTCCATCGAGTTTACAGGGGTACGAACCAGCGACTCCAGTTAACAAAGCCAGTCTTACAGTAGGATTCGCACCGACGATCCCACTGATTGCCTACGCACTGCGTTAAGTTCGCCTTATAAACAGTTGTTGCTTTTTCCTTTTTTTTTTATATGTCAACCCTACAACCAAGGACAACTATTCTGCTGCTATTTAGGCTTATCATGTGGTTATTGTGGTTGTAGTTTTTGTTTTTTTAGTTAATTTCGATTTCTAGAATTTTAAATTGAAGGCTTGCTCGTTGTTAAGTATTTGGTTTCTTGTTATTTTTAGGACTAATAAATCATATTGAATATTTTTCTTGAACCTGAGGCCGTTTTTTGTGAACAATTGTTGTGGAAAATACAAAACTAGATTATAAATACTATAACTTCTACCATTTATAAACTATTGTTGTTTTTTAAACAATATTTATTCATAAGAAACAGTCTGAAGCTCAATAAAACTTGTTTAATAAAATTCAATTTGTTTTTAAATATTTCATTAAAAAGTTTAAAAATATATATATATATCTCATGATCCGCCGACCGGATCTTAATCAGTATGGGACCACCTCTGAGATACTACCTTTCCGATGCAAAAAGAATTATCGAAATCGGTTGACGTGGTCCAAAGTTATGCGGTAACATACATAAAAAAAAAACAAATATTCCGACGACCTCCTCCTTTTTTGGAAGTCGGTTAAAAATGAAATGTCTTTCGTATGACCGCGATGCCTGACCAAACGACTAAACCGATTTCAATTCTGTAAAAAGGGCTTTTTGGATCTTCTGTGTGAAAGGTGTTTTGGCTAAAAAAATTAAAACTTTTTGTTGTTGTTGCCTAAAAATTAAGAAAGCTGAGACCTCAAAATGTAATCGCTAGGTGGCCGGGATATTTCTAAAAACTGTATTTATTTGCATACTTGGCTCATATTTGGAACGTTTGTTAGCCAAATGAAAAGGAATATTTGGACTAAAGAACTACACGATAGGAGGTCCTGAAATTTGACACAGCTACATATGTTATCAGTAGCGTATTTATGGCGAAAAGTGGCAGAAATGGGAAAAGAGGGCGGGGCACCTCCCATACAAACCTAACTTCTCATATCGCTTATCTCTTGAATCGCCATATCTTAACGTCCGAACGAAATTTGAAACAGCCACATATGTTATCGGTAACGTACTTATGGCGAAAAGCAGCAGGTATTGTAAAAGGGGCGTGGCACCCCCCATACACACTTAAATTTTCATATCGTTTATCTCTGGTACCGCTTTTGCTAACGTCTTGAAATTTGACGCAGCTACTTGCTGTCTCCATTAGCGTACAGCCATAGCAGGAGATCTGTCAGTTCATCGCAATCGAAATGCTCATCGCAGAGAAATTTTGGTACTTGGGCATTTCATCGCAGAAGATTTCATTTCAAAAAGTACTTACGACACATAACGTAAAATACTGTTGTCGCAAAAATGGCTTCCTCCACGTTGTTTTAAGCATATGTACATATATATTATAGAAAAACACTATTCCGTCAAAATTTAAAGTGAAAACAAGCTGTGAAACTAACTATTTACAAGTTCATCCCTGCGCTGAGCGTTCTACACAAGCGATTCATCGCCTGAGATCTGTCGCAGCGGATGAAACATTTTCTCCTAGATTTCTGAATCGCATTGAGCGAGTGTTACTTTTTTTAATTTTTGGGAAAGGGTAAACTTTTTTTGTAAATATGTTGAAGAATTTTTTTAAATTTTGCACAAAGTTTGAAAATTTAATATTTATGAGTTTCGTTATAGATTGTCCTATCTACATACGTACTTATATACGTAAAATGGTAGCTGTTTTTGTTGTTCGGACTAAACAGTTCGGTCAAATTGTCGGAGGTTATACCTTTCCCATATGGTCCTCTTATAGACTAACTACCAGAAAACTCGCTTGGTGGCACTGGAGTTGAGTCAATTATAAGAGTCGTATTTATTGATCAATTTCGTTATATTTCGTGGCGCTAAGTCGAAATATTTAGAAAATCCTAATTTTTTATACAACCTGGTTGAAATTCATAATGCGTATTCATTTCATGATAAGCAACGGTTTAGCAGAAAAGGGGCCCAACGATAACGCTGCAGCCGTAACATATAGAAACCCCATGTATTTGGTCTGCTTAGGCCCTATGTTTGTTTTATGCGAACTTACTTTTCAGATGGCTAAATAAAATTGTGTAAGAGCACCTTTGTCTGACGTCCTCTTACACCATTAATGCGATCTTGCATTTACATACCTCCGATCAACGAAATTGCTCGGGGTGGCCGTCATTGCAGCAGTAAGACTCAAAGAATCCAGTTCATAAATATTAAGACGAATTGTAAAAGTGGCGAATTGACCACATCCGTCTAAGAAGGAAAATGGTTGGTATATCAATGGCTTCATTTAAACGATGTTCAAGAGACCACACGACTCATTTCGCCAATGTACGGGAAAACTTTTCATCCTGTGCGGCTGCGAGGATTCTTGGCCCTCTTATAAGAGAAAACGCTCATCTGTGCTCTTAGGTTTCCTTATAAGGACTTTTATTGGCTTACGCATCGGACCATTGTTGTAGTTGCAAGATCAAAGAAGACTCTGCACGCTTGGCAGCAATTTCACCATTGGCAAAACTCATGATATCGAAAGGAATTAGTATTTCATATGGCATCAAAGCGCTACTATTTTTGGCCTACGTAAGAGGAGGATTCTGCTATTTAGTTGTTTGAACTTTTTTACTTTACAGTCCGTTTTTGCATTTAAACGCTTTTTTTGCATTGGCCCACGCAAAACTCGTTATTAGGCTCCGCGAAGCAAGAGGGAATTGGCTAGTTTAAGTATAAAGTACTGAAGTATAAAGTATGTACTACATTTTGATAAAGCTACACCTAATTGACTATTGAGTTATTACAAAATACGAAAAAAATGCCAGCTTACTTTTATATGGAAAATATCTGAGTTATTTCTTCTGTCACGGGTGGGACAAAAAAAGAACCAGCCTTTGGGAGCAGATATATTTTACGAAAACTCCGCGAATTTATTTCACTTTTCTGTGTGAACTTGATGTCTTATAATAAAACAAATAACCACGAATGCAAACAAAGCACTAAACTACAACAAAAAGGATGGCTTTATTATAAAAAAAAATCCGAAATTCCTCTGTCACGGGTTGGACAACATTTGTCACGGGTGGGACACGTACGAATTTTTATACGAAGAGGTCCATATTAAAGATAAGTTACTAAAAAATATAAGAAGCCAAGTAGGGGCTCAATTCACTCACGTTTTATATAGTGCCTTTTATATAGAAGAAAAAGCTTAGCACCGTCAGCCAAAAAAATTATCAAAAATCTTAGCATCTTGAATTTTCACTTTTTCCTACTTAAATTTAATAAGCTATAAAACTGCATACCTAGAATTTTTCTAAAAATTATGTACAAAGAGTTTAAAATTTTTGGGTGTAACTGTTAAAATTTGTTGAAATTTATAACTTTTGTACGAAGTTTGAAATGCTGACCACAAGGGTATATAGGTAAGGGGCCAGTCCGCGCATCCGCCATTTTCCCCTGCGTCAACCTAAACAAACAAATAAAGCTTATCAGCCCTGTAAACCTACCTACTTTGGGTGGGACATGATTGACTGTTGAATTATCCTTATCTAACTATGTGGAAACGAAAATGCAATTGTGGTAAACATTGACAATGAAGTTCTAACATTATGTAACAACCCGGAAACACAACTTCAACTTCTGTAATTAAATATTTCAACTTTTACTTTTTTTGTCACGGGTGGGACAAGACCAATACTGCTTAATAATAACTCATAATATAGATAAATCAATCACACAATTTAATATATAATACAATTTATTAAACGCAGATGAGTTCCACTACATATTTTTCTTAGCAAACACTTGAATTAGAAATCGCAAATTATTTGACAGTACTTTCAATACAACCCACTTTAATTAATTAATCCCAACGGCTTTTTACCCTCCATTCCCGCCCAACCGGCACGAGGGGCGCAGTCCGCATGACGTACGGAACCTTTTTTTTAGTTTTTTGGTGCCGAGTAGTGGAAACAGGAGTTTGTTAAGTGTCGAGATCTAAAACTATTCAGCTACAGAATCAAATTCATCAGCTGATTGGATATGCTAAAGATAGCATTTCAATTATTGAGAGTGGAAATAATAGTTTTCTTTATAGTAAAAATCGAGTCCGATACGTCAAACGTGCTGGAATGACAGTTAAAATCCTGACATAAACCACGGAATGATTCGTTTAGTTCAAAATTAGTTTTGCATGGCTTTAAAAATAGAGGTCGAAAGTGTCTTGACACTCGAGAAGGAACATTAAAATTTACCTCAGCCAGAAGGGCCGGGCTATTAATCAAGCCTGTCATTAATTTTACGATAAATATTATACCTAGCATTTCTCTACGGCTTGCGAGTGTAGGCAAATTTATGAGCTTTAGACGACTTGTGTAAGGGGGGAGATTGTAATCTGAATCCCAGTTAAAAATACGCAATGCAAAAAGCAAGAATTGTTTTTGAATTGATTCAATCCTTTCTGAATGAACTTGGTAACGGGGATTCCAAACAATAGATTCATATTCTAGTATAGGTCTAACCAGGGGCGCACCCAGGAATATATTTTAGAGGGGGTTTTATATTTCTGAAGATATATCACCGGAAAATACTGAAAATTTTCTTCAGATAATGCGCTCTTTAAAATATATTTATGCAAGTTTTATGTACAGTATGTAATAAATAAATAAACGTTTTAAAATTCATAAACTGCACTTTATTTACATAAGATTAACTGAACTCAAACACTTTTAACCGACTTTAAAAAGGGGAGGTTATCAATTCGCCGGAATACGTAACTTTGGACCACGTGAACCGATTTCAATAATCATTTTTTTGTAGAAAGATGGTACCTCAAGATTCGTCCCGTAATTTGGTTTAGAGATCCGATGATTGGATCATGAAGAAATTAACGGTACCCTTAAATTTGAATATAAGAATTGAAGTCCGTTGTGTTCTTTCCTTAAAAACTACTTGTTTAATAAAAAGTGCTATAAACTCAAGATGCGCTCAACTTTCAAAAGTACCTAAGAAAAAATTTTAAATAAGACTCAGTAAAAATAAATTTATTGATTCCATGAATTTTTGCACTTTTATGTTCCTTTTTTCGATTTCTGGTTTCTGGCTTTCGATAGAGATGGTGATTTTTCACGATTTCTAATTTTTTTTAATATTTCGAATACCGAAAAATTAACTGAACTCTCAAGAAAAACGAAAAATTCATATACAACGACGGACGAGAAATGGAAAAGAAATTTTCTTTCACCAAAATTTCTTAAATCAGTTTGCAGCTCTCAAGAAAGAAATGCTCGTATATTCATTTCCTCATGAAAATTTACAGCAAAAGCAAAGCGCTTTTTCAAGCAACAGAAATTATAATAAATATTTCTTATAATTTCCTTGAGAGCTGGATTCTTAGCTTTAAGATACAGTTTGTATTTGAGGTTATTAGCTTTAGGGGGGGTTTGAACCCCAAAACCCACCCCTTGTGTGCGCTAATGGGTCTAACTAAACTGTTAAAAAGAGCTTTTGTAACTGTCATGGACCGCACTAGGGTGCTCGGAGCGGCGTGCATGCTTGCTTTAACCGGGCTTAGTCACTCGGGTGGTCGGGGTTCTTGCTCCTTGCACTTTACCCTAGCGATTGCATATATAATAAATAAATTCATGCACTGAAATAGGAACGAAACCTCAACGGAAAAATATCATCAGAAAACTTTGCACTCACATTTTAAAACACAATACAAACGGACGGACTCGTAAGTTGACACAGTAATAATCGGACAGACAATAGGAATCAGATAAAATGTATCAAACAAAAGAAAATCACCACTCAATGACTTGTTAACCATGCCACGCACTAGCGTATACTATGCGAAAGTATAGATATGCATAAACAACAACCCATTCTTACTGTTGGAGGTCAGAGATGGTGTTATGCCCCCTTATCTCCTCTCGTTCCCTACCCTACCATTGCATTGAGAGTGAACATCAGCTCTCCTCTACCCAACCGAAACGACGCCAACGACTAAATGGGTAACTCACAAGACTTCACTTAACAAATTCACTCTTTATTCATAATTAACTCTTAATATTAAGGAATTTTCAATTTAAACTCAAAACTGAGCATATTCACGCCCTTATTTGTTGATATGAGCAAATATTTAACTTTAAGTATACAGCGTTTATTCATATGCCTAAGCTAAAGAACCTTAATGGAAATGGAACGTGGTTTAGGTAGACAAAGAAAAAATAATAATTTTTAGGATAATACGCTATGAGTGTATGGATGTAGGTATATATATATCAAATAGAGTGTATATTCGTTCTACTATAGGAAGGTATGTACATATTAATATAAGAAAAAATAATAATGTCAAGAAATCACTCACTTATTTTTTTGTTCTGGTCCAACGTTGTTTGCGCAAACAGCAGGAAAGCTTGAGTTTAGTTTGATGCCCAGTAGGAATGTTACCCAGTACAGAATTTTAGTTGTTTTTTATAGTAATATGTACATGCTCCTAGATTTTAAGAACTTTAAATATTTTCGTATTTCTATATTAAATCTTGCTGAACACTATTTAATCAAATAAAGTTTTTTTTTTTTTTTTTTTTTTTTTTTTTTGTTAACTTAGATATCAATATACGAAATTCGGTAAACCAAAAAAAATAACAAATCTGAATAGAAATAGGCAAAGTATGAAGTAAGTATACGTTTAAAAAGTTACTAAAACAAGGATTGATATCGACTTCAGATGGACGAGTGTGTCCAGCGCAATTGGTTGGGCCACTGCCAGTGCAAACTCATAGGAAAAGGAATTCAAGACGAGATAATTTCAATATTTTAGCTCACGAGTGGCCGTCGATATATGTACATATGTGGTGTATGTCAAATCCTGGTGAACAAGCAGGGTTCGTATCCAAGGCAATTTGGTTGGAGCTACGCAATCACGCTGGGATGCAGATGGTGAGGGTGGATATGTGACTATCGATTTCGGTCGATTGGACACACGTGAATCCATGCGCTGGACACGGACGCCTCACTCGGAGTACTTCCGACGCTCCGAGCTACGTTTCGAAAAATTTGGTGGTTCTATCACGCAGTAATCACCTAAATGATAACACGTTTTTACTACCTACTCGATTTACTAGTATTACTAGGTTCTCTTACCATAAAATTGATTTTTCCAGAGTTTTAGGTTCGTAGGTTAATATTCCAATCAAATAAGTGGGGACCGCAATAATTGAGCTGGAGCCCACATAGGGATTCCGGAACTCAAAGTACACGTGTCCACGAAGGCCCCTTTGGTTGTTCTGGCACGTGGACGATGACTCGAAGATTTCCTTTTTATTTAAATTTTTACCCTTTTATTTTTTCAAAATATTTAACTTAAGGCGATATTAAAAAAAACTTTCGCGACTGAATCCCGATATTCTTTAAATTTAAAACAAGAAAGATTCAATTTGTAAATCTCGATTATAATATTCACTAATATTGGCCTTATTTTCCCCAGTAGTGCTTGCTGACGATCTCAAAAGGAAATGAAAGAGAGAAATTTTCTGACAAGGGAATGAAGGCTCTACTCACTTGAGTACTCCTGTCAATTTATGTTTCAGTGTTCGATAGCGCAGAAAAATAGTTGTGCTTTTCACAGACAGAACTGTAGACAGAGATGTTACAACGTTTTAAATTTCGAAATATTTTGTAAACCAAACAAATAAAATAAAAAAAAATGCTGACTATATACTGAAACCAGCTTTTAGGTGAACAATAAACTGTAAAAAGTATCGCAATAGCCCATGCCACGAAACAGCCCTCACATAACATAAGGATCTTTGAACTCTTTTGACCATCGCCTTACAAATGCAAAAACGCCTTTGGCTTTATTGACTGTGACATTAACATGATGGTTGAAATTGAGTCTGGAATCCATTGTTATACCAAGATCGACAAAATTGGACACCTGCTCCAGATTATAATTTGATATTGAATAAACAGCTGGTTGAACAGCCCTCCGAGAGAAACACATAACTTTACATTTTAGAAGGTTTAGTGGCATATAGTTTGTATTAAAATAACTAACCACGTTGTTCAGATCCGCTTGTAACAAAGACCTTTCTTCGATAGAGGACAATGTTTTAAAAAGTTTCACATCATCGGCATACATTAAAATTTTTGAATGTTTTATTATAGAAGAAATATCACTAATGAATATCAGGAACAGAATCGGACCAAGGTGGCTTCCCTGAGGAACCCCTGAAGAAACTTTAATGATGTTGGAAGAACAATTATTAACAATAACTGTTCTATCAGAGAGGTAATATGAGATCCATTGAAGAAGACTGGGCTGAAAGCCGAATAGGTCGAGTTTACGGATGAGTAACGAGTGACATACTTTGTCAAAAGCTTTACTTAAATCGGTGTATATTACGTCGGTATGAGCATTTTCTCTAAAACCGTTTGAGACATGAGTTGTAAACTCCAATAAATTAGTCACAGTAGATTTTCCTTTAGAAAACCCGTGTTGAGATTGTATAATTGAAGAAGATATAGAATATGTCAGCTGGTTAACAATAATTGTTTCGAATAATTTGGGGATAGCGGAGAGTTTCGCTAGCCTCGATAGTTTTCTATAGAGGACCTGCTGCCGTTTTTGTGAAGTGGTATTATGAAAGACTCCTTCCAGGCTGACGGAAAAACGCCATGTTTAAGTGACAAATTGAATAGAGTTGTTAAAGGCTCGCAGATGTTCTCAGCGCAGTTTTTAAGAAAACAGGTCGGAATATGATCAGGTCCAGGACTAAATGACGCTTTTAAGGTTTTTAAAGAGTGTAAAACTTCATCGGAAGATATTACTGGAATATAAGCAGAGTTGATTGGACAAAGCTCGTACGGATAGTCTCCACTTATAGGGAAGTCTACAGAATAATTGGACCTAAAGAACCGAGCAAACATGTTGGCAATGAGTTGGCTGTCGCTAGATACAGTGTTGCGATAATGCATAGCGGACGGAAAACCATATGCCTTACGCTTTGAATTTACGAAACCATAAAATGATTTAGGATTATTAATTAAATTCTTCTTAATTTTACATAAATATGAATTATAACATTTCTTATTTCATGCAAAGTAGCTATGCCGCAAAACTGAGTACCTTATAATCACTGTGTAAGCCCGTTCTTTTATACAGTTTAAAAGAGTGCGACTTCTTCTTTTTCAATATTTAAGCTCTTTAGTGAACCATAATTGTATTGGTTCTTCA
>NW_016161512.1:0-3658 GCF_001687245.7 Rhagoletis zephyria
ACTTTTTCACGATAACATCTCGCCGTGTATTATTATTATTATTATTATTTATATTTGAGTTATTTACCCGTTTGCTGGTAGAAAGAGTAATGGCACCAGTTCTACAGTGGCACGTTCGCCATCGCATGGATGCCACAATGAAGGATGCGCGCTTAGTTATGATCACATTTTTCAAACATTTATTATTGTTGTTGTTGTTGTTGTTGTTGCTGCTGTTGTTCTATGCTGTCTACAATAACGATTAATGCCTGCCATCCGCAAGGTGGAAGATTAAGTTATAGGGTTTTAATATGCCTTGCCACCGCTTAGTCGCTGACTGCTATGAGTCACTGATAAGACTGGATTAGTCAGCAGTAAATTGTGGCTAACGTCGGGCTATTTTTTTGTTTGCACATTTCTAGTGATTTCGATGGGAAAGGATAGTTTATTATGATACGTTTTGCATGTGCATGTTTGTGTGAGTTTCAACAAGTTGAAATTATCTGCAGCAGAAATACTCGTAGAAATATAAAACTATTAAATAAGTTTCTTGGAAAGGTGTAAACTGGAAAAACAAGTCGGCTATATTACCCTCTCCCCAGTAGTAGCGTTGAACAGCATACTACTGGAAGTCAACAGAATAATAAAAGTAGTGGGATACACTGACGATTTAGTGTTAGTAATCCCAGGACCTCTTACTTCTTTGCATGGAGGAAGTGCTTGGTAAAGTGCACACGCGGACTAGAGATAGTGTAAGGGGACTTATTTAGACCGTGAGCATAAGTCATATGTCATAGCACTGCTAGGTCAAGCCGATAACCGGTGCGTGCCTGCGGCAGCAGAATGTTAGTCCCGAGCTCCTACGGGTCATTTAGAAAGTAAGTCGCAATCTAGCGTGGATCCCAATCGAAAAACGAATACCGGCAGCATACAAGTCCGTCAAGGTAACATTCCAACGCAATCGAAAGAGAATCTAGGCATTCCCCCACAAGCTTCGATCCTAACGTACGTAAGTTATACCAGGGCTCCGGCATGCTTATTAATAGCAGCAATATACGCCTGAAAACACTACAATGATCTGTAATCCTAAATTTGAAGTTTATGTAGATCTTCTTCGAAAAGAACTCTTCTCCTAATCATCGATCCATCCGTGTAAGTGTTCTCCGGTGCATTCTTCGAACTGCTGCCTCGTCTATTCATCCCAGGCTAGTCACGCAGCGATCCATCTTAGCATCAATGCAATGCAAAGCCCCCGAGAATAGAAAAGTGTCCAGATCCGGAGTTAAGTAGTTAGGCAACCGGTGCCCCTAAGTCTGACTGCAGCCCTTGCTGTAGCCACCTTACCTTTGATAGCGACAGGCGCTATATTAAGCATGACGTAAAGGGCCAGAAATGTGAGAGACTTTCCAGCCTTGGCTATAAAAATCTCCCTGGCCTTTCAGCAAAAACAAGGAGAGGCTGATTGGTTTGAAAGCGAAGGTTTTCGAAGAAAGCGTGCCAGGAAAGCCTTTTAGCTCTTTTGACCGCGGACCTAAAAATTTGCAGCTGTACCTTGTAAAGGTCCTTTGTCAAAGAGTGGCTTGGACGTGCGGTCACTATTAAAAAGCCGACTGCTTAGCGATCTGAGGTCAGAGAGCTCCAGAGAGGGGCTTTTCTTCGAGGTCTTAACGTAAACCCAAGCAAAACTGTGTTATTACCGTTTAAGAAGATGAAGAAGATACTAAGTTTGCTAACAAGTAACCCAAATGTACCTACACTGCTAGGGCCAAGAAGGTATTGGAACAAAAATCTATTCCGCAGAGCTTTGTGTCGTTCAGTCGTCACCACTGGCCAACCACTGAAATTCTACGAAATTGTATGTAACGGCTGTAGGATATTAAAAATTGAACAGTGATTAGGTTTGTTCGTCGAGCAAAAAATTTGTACGAATTTGTACGAATTATCACGATTTTTGCCCAAATCGCGTTCGTGCAGACCAAAAAATTATCCAACACTCAAAAATTGTGAGAGCAAAGTGACAGTTCTCTTGGAGAGAAGTTGCAAATTCTTGCTGGAAAAAATTTTGCCAGCAAGAATTTGCAAACACGAAAAACATGTGGTTGTGGCGCATGGTTGCATTTTTGTCTACAATAATTTGAATAAATTAGTTCGTTAAATTTAAAAATTTATAAACACGAGCGATTTTTTTATGAAAAAAGGAAGTAAATAATTGTTGATATAATTAATTTAGTTAATTCCAATGATTTGAACTTAATTCGGCTGAAAAAAAATGGTATTCGCAATAGGAATGCAATTGCAACCATAGTCGATTTAAGAAACTCGACAGCTAGTACGATGAAGAAATTGAAATGTATGTTAAAGAAAGTCAGAACAACAAGAAATATACATGTATATCCTATTTTTGGCCATCCGAAAGAATTTTAAAAATTCTATACAAATTTTTTATGTTTGAAATGCAACCGTGGACGCCAGCTGGCAGGGAAACTTGCAAATTCCTGCAAATTTGCGTTCGTGCAGAAATTTGCAAGTTTCTCAACATGAGAGAGAATTTGAGAGAATTTTTTCTTACTCTCTGATATTTTGAGTGTTGGATAATTCTTGCTGAATTTTCGACGAACAAACCTATTGTCTACAGCATCTAAGCTATGCTCCGTAACTCATTAACTGTCTGGATTCGATTCCCGGCCATAGGAACATAAAAAGTAGCGAGAGGCCGGATGAATCGGCGGGAGCTTACTTAGATAAATCTATGGTAAGTACAACAAAATGACGTCATCATGTGCTAATTGAATGCTCAGAGGCAACTTGGGAAGCACTACAACCAATCAACCAACAATACTTCACCAAAAAACAATGTCAAAACTATATTCCATTGACATATAAAGTTGACGCGTTCAGATACACTCCACCGTTCATTTAAGCCGTAGAAATAATAATTGGCCTAAAAAAATTGAGGTACCACCGACTACGCAGGCTGCTTTTTATCCATTTGGAGAAGAAAAAAAATTGCAAATGTTTATAAATCCTGCCACTCCTTAGTTCACCACCCAACCACCTGCTCAGCAAAGCAAAAAGACGCTATCGTCACTTGAACAACACAATACAAATAACAACATGAATCCTTACCCAGCCCAAAAACCAACAAATGGTCAACCAATATGTACCGTGGATAGGGCTGCATAGCAACAACGGAATAGCTCGGCAATTTCATCACCATATTAACGCAGAAAAGGCGTGTCACGCACAGCAACAACAACAACAACGACAACGGTGACGATGACAATGACAATCACGGTTTTGTTGGTGGCACAGCGAAACAAGTCGCCACCAAGGCAAAGTTTGCGATATGCGGGTGCTGCCACCCAATTGGAAGGTGGAAGCGAGTTGTTGTTTAAGGAAGCGAGTTCTGGTTGTGCATAACCGCTGTGCAGCAATAAACAATTGTAAACAAAAACAACATTCATACTGTATGTATGTACATATACTATCTATGTAACGGGTGATTTTTTTGAGGTTAGGATTTTCATGCATTAGTATTTGACAGATCACGTGGGATTTCAGACATGGTGTCAAAGAGAAAGATGCTCAGTATGCTTTGACATTTCATCATGAATAGACTTACTAACGAGCAACGCTTGCAAATCATTGAATTTTATTACCAAAATCAGTGTTCGGTTCG
>NW_016161512.1:4040-9202 GCF_001687245.7 Rhagoletis zephyria
CAGCCATATGCCACAATGTTGATGACGGCAAGAATATGTTGATGTTGCACGCAAAATCTGGCAGGCGCAATACCAGTTGTTGTTGTCTTGTTTTGATTGCACTGCTGTTGTGTTGTCAACTTTTATTGCGTTGTCAGCAAAGCGAGGCAACATCATCACTTTACTGCGCCCCCCAGCTCAGGGCAAAATAAAAAAAAAACAAAAATGCAGGGCAGCGCCGCACAAGGTAAAAAATGTCAGCTGAACGAACCGAAGAAGGGTTTGTCACAAGAAAACACATTTGATATGATAATTTACAGCCGCTTAAATTATGTGGCCAATAAAAATGTCACATGGATTTAATTTTCTTTTAAAATTTACAACAGACAGCTTCATATTTTTGCAGAAACAAAACATTTTAGCATTCCAGTATTCTGGTAGAAGTAAGAAATGAGCGATATGCGAAAAAAATGTCACCAAGCCAGAGGAAGAGCACAGATAGTCCGGTGAAATAAACTCTACTTAATTAGTAAATCCAGTAAATAAGAAAGAGTAGGATCAGGTTTTTTGAGAAATTGTTGGTGCACACAGACCAAAAGTCCCGTTTGTTGAATCTCATAGCTACCACGCTCTTTCCATTTCATATGAAAAAGACGTAAGCTTGCTATAGCTAAGAGATCCCTAAGAACACAGAACACTAGGTTATAGGTACGTTTGTCAGAAGCACTGAGAATAAAGCACCCTGTGTTTTTTTTTATCTGTGGTAGTTTTTGCTTACGAATGAAGAAATGTGAAAAAACGCAGAGTTGGGCAAACTGCCACGCCCACTACATTAGGGGGCGTAACTGGTAAATGTTATATGATTATAATGAAAGTCGGTTGTAGCTTAGTTTCACCCACAAAAATTTAAATCTGAAAGATAGTCCAAATCGGCCCATTGACACTCCAACCAGATAAAAAATTATAATATATAAAAACAAATTTTATTTTATTCGGATAATATCTACCATATCTGCTTCTTAATGTAGTGGGGGATTACACGTTAGTGTAC
Source organism: Rhagoletis zephyria (assembly GCF_001687245.7). Classification (NCBI taxonomy): domain Eukaryota; kingdom Metazoa; phylum Arthropoda; class Insecta; order Diptera; family Tephritidae; genus Rhagoletis; species Rhagoletis zephyria. The sequence goes on from NW_016161512.1 coordinate 5,071, forward strand.
GCCATTTTTTGTACTTCTTCCTTTCTAGGCAAATTTCAGTAAAATCGGATCTTAATTACTAGATACTCTTAGCCACAGCCTATATGTGGATCTGCCAATGAGAAGCGTCCAGTCTATGATACACAGGACTAGCAGGTTCGAAGTACCAGTTGGAACCTGTTTTAATAGTTTACTCAGGGTTTAACTCTCCATAAACATAATTAAATATGCCTAGAATCATATACATAAATGATGAAAACCGGTTATGGCAACCCTTGTACATATATTATTGAACTTTCTCATTAAAGGTGAAACAAACCCAGAAAAAACCAATCATTCAATTACCAGCACGTGATACTACCAGAGCCATTTTTCTGTGGAAAAAGCCTTAGATGGTGTCTAGAATGTCTAGGGTCTTAGTTAACAATTTCGAGACATTTCGAAACTTGGACTTCTGCCACTCTCAAGCCACTATGCGACGCGATCTAAAACTTGGCTTGCCTGGAAGCACCAAAATTACTAATCGGCTAAGTGGAAAACATTGCAATCTTTTTACGGCGCCATATGTAGGCAAAACTATAGCTCGCTAGTCAGAAGACGCGTCTATACAAAATGCTCCAGACCAGTGACAATCGGAGAGAGCTTTTACTCGGTGTCACTCCATATAATTCAGGGATGGGCAGAGAAAGCTATTGCTCTGCATGCGTTTATGCAAAATGTATAGAAAGCTTAAAAGAGCTTTGCCCGCGGGCAAGGCGGGGCCCATCACCGTTCTAGACCAGCGATGGGCAGAGAGAGGTTTTACCAATGACGATCGGAAAGAGCTGTTGATCTGTGCGCGTCCTTATAAAATTTATTGAAAGCTATAAAGAGCTTTTTCAGCGCAATATGTTTTTGTCGTTATTTGTTTAGGCAGCGAGCGCTTTTATCACATCATGCATATGTGCAAGTTCATATAAATTTTGTGTAAAGCGTAAGGTGCGTAAAATATCTCTCTGTCTAAAAGTGCCCTAGAGTAGTTACTGCCAGATAGAGCTTGCGTGTCTGTATAAAATCTAAAAAGAAGCTTTAAAAAGCTTCTCCTACCTGATACTTTTTCCGACGTGATTGCTTTTATTATTGGAACAGCATAAAAATTCCCCATAGAGCTTTCGGGGAATCCGCTGCAGTGATATGCCTTGGCGAGATATAGATAACTCTGGAACGTACCGGTTATATAGACATGACTGTCGTATGAACGAGATGTAACTGCTCTTCAACGGAAGTTTTCCGTGTCCACTACAGTTTTAAAGCAGTAAGGGGCAGAGAGTGCTTTTATATAAAATTGCAAGAAAACTTCAAAAATCGTAAGGCCGCTTTACATTTGTCTTTATGGTCCATCTGATGACGAAATTGTCTGCAGCTCATTCAGTAATCATAAAACATGATCGAAAGCCAACTTCAACGACTAAATTATAAGTTTCATGATAGAAATCATAATCACATTGGTCCCTGTTCTTATGTTAATAAAAAAGAAAATATAATAAAATTTAGTAGTCTTAAAGTTGCTTTAGCTCCAAGTCAAGATCATTTAACTGAAAATCGAAAAGCTGTTAATAAAATCTGTAGTGTCAAAAAAAATTCTGATGCGATTTATGTATGCATGCCTACATACATACTTATGTATATAAATTCAAATATAACTACCTATCAGTATGCATTCATACATGTTTATATATACATATTTATGTACATATAATTTCAGCATTTTTTGATATATCACTTCACAGCTGGACACTTAGCCACGCCATGCCACACCGTTGCGTTTTAAATCAACGCCTCTTGACGTGTTGAAAGATTGACAATATTAATTGTTGGTTGCTAATTTAATTAGGCAAATTTACATTTCTATTCCTTCGGAATTTTTTACTACTAAACAGCTATTTATGGTTAAAGCCAATTCAAATTTTAATTAACATTTAAATGGCGCATAAAAACGTAGACCGTCAATTTAAGTGATGGTGATTTAAAACAAATAGTTTTCATACAAAAAGCATATACGTACATATCGTCGTTTATAGTACAAAACCGCGTATCAAGAAAATGCAAAACCGCGTACGTGTGGTTGCATAAATTATTTTCTAGAGAGTAAAATACTCATATTTCAAAATGGTTCCCGTTTTTATAAAGCAATCGCATATCTGGATAGTATAGTTCAGGACGAATGGATAAGGACTGAGCCAAGAGCTGGTGTGAGCAATTCCAATTTTTTACAGCAAATGTCAGTTACGCGGTTTTGCAGAATGACGATTCGCGATTTTGTACTTTAAACGACGATGTGTATATATATATTAACACATTAGCTTTCTCGCGCAGCTCCGCCTGGGTTTTACGTTATGATTTCAAATGTAACAAAAATGAAATTATTTGTATTACCGAAAATAATAGGTTTTATTTAAAAATGTTGAGTACTGTTCCGTGGTTTTATGGAACATGATCAATGTGCCGAATTTCAACTAAATTGGGAATTTCAGTATAAAAAACGTACATTTCATAAGTAGCATTTTTCTTTAATTACCTTGTGCACAAGTGCGGGCGGGTATATAAATATTTTAAAGCCAAATCGTTCTTATACCTGTTATGATTGACATGTAATAACTTATTTAGCTAATGAAAAAATACTATTTGACTTTTATACAGGTGGTAACACTTTTCAAAATTAAGATTTCTTAAACCTCATTCATTAGCTTTATTGTAATAACGAAGTATGTAGGTACTACTTATTAATAAAATTGAATTAAAATTTTTAAATAGGTGGCAATCCTCTTCAAGATATTTTCGTAATTTCGTGATTTTTTAAGTCTTTGTGGGTTAACATCCATATTGTAATTTCAAAGATATGATTACTTCAAACAATTTTTTAAATAATTCAGTGCAATATGGGTACTAAATAAAAGATAAAATTTTGTGGATTTAAAAAAAAACAAAATTTTTTTTTGGTTTACGAGTGCAAATGGGTATTGAAAATGCTCTTTTTATTAATTTTATTTTTTTTTTAAGCTTATAAAGTTAGAAGTACAAAAATCCAGAATGTGGACGAATGTATATTAGTCCTTAACATCTTCATTTTCAATACTTACTTATCCTTAAGTACCAAAAAATTTTATCAGCCTTAGTTCTATAGATTTTTCTTTTTTAATTTGATGTTTCTGTGGGTTTTCTCCATGGCACTGAGTTTTTTAAATAATTTTTGGAAAGAATCATCTTTTGCAAATTTCAAGGTCTTTAAAAAAAATCCTGACATAAAAGAGAGAAGCTAATAACGCAGTCTTCCTATATTTGGCCAATCGTTATGCGAATATATTGATTTATTTGTTTGTAAAATTGACTGTAGCACGCTGGTTTCATCTTCAATAGTTATTAATTATAATCAACCGGCTAGTTTTGTTCACAACGTTTTCCCTTAAATATTGTAATATCTTCACTGGTTCGTCGAAATTGAAAGGTAATACACCTGTGAAACTAAACCAAGGATATTCTTTTATTTTAGGAATAGATTTGTTTGCGTAATTATAATCTAATTATTTAATTTATTTAGCAATTTAAAAAAAAATATTTTTATCTATTTTGTTTGGCTATAAAAAAATTTTTTGTTCCTGGCAACACTATTAGCGGAATTTTTCGCTTTTTACACGTTTTCCTTTGACGCACTCGTTTCGTTTTCGCCGCCAAGCCATCGAATTCGTTTTTTATATTATTACAATCAATAAATTATCACAATTAATGATGTTTGTTGTTTTTTTTTTCTAATAAAAAATTGGCATGAAGTGCTTTAAATATGTAGCAAAATTCATTCTGGGGGAATTTCATTGAAAATAGGGGACTTTTTTCAGGAGTTTCGGCATCCCTGGCAGAGATGTACTCCAATCAGTGTTGCCAGAACTTTTTGGGCCGACCGGGTAGATTGGCAAAAAAAAACGGCTAAAAAACGCTAAAAATTTTAGTGAAAATTCACATGCTTTATTTAAATAAATCGCAAGAAACGAAAGACTAGTTAACACCATTAATTTATATCGAGTGTATATTCCCCATCATCAAATGAATCACTATTGTATATATCACCTGAATTCATTAATTTTAAGAGATCGTCATCTACAGTAAAATTATGGCAGCA
>NW_016161512.1:9405-44701 GCF_001687245.7 Rhagoletis zephyria
GTTTTCTTCGCGTTTTAAACCGTATCTTATATATAAAATAGCGTTTAACGTTTTAACGCACATTGGATTTCTTTGCTTAGTTTTTATTATATTCATTGAACTAAATATTCGCTCTACTTCTGCATTACTTAAATGCTTACACATTGAGATGTTAGCTTACTATCAGTATTACATATATGGTAAAATCGGCTAAAAACGGCTAACTTTTTTTTACAAACCGGCTAACAAATCGGCTGCCGGCTAGATCGAATTTTCTCCGGCTAGTTGCTATCAAAACCGGCTAAATCTAGCCGGAAAACGGCTAAAATGGCAACGCTGACTCCAATGTAGATACATGCATACATGTATATGTAGACATGTATATACAACGCTAGTTTTCTCATTATTTTTGCCTGACCAAATGGAACATATGTACATAGACTGTTTAGATTTCAAAAATATCTTAAAATTTTTATTTGGATCGTATTTTATTCGCCTTTAATTGAATAGACATTTTCTTACTAAGTATTTGCGTATTTATTTTCACTATTATATGTATAAGCAGCTCTATATGTGTAACTCGACCCTCAAATATTTCTGCTTCCTCCTCAACCAAAGTTCTGCCACCGACTTCATATTCTTTCACACGTTTATACAAAATATTCAAAACAAGCTCCTAATAAAAATAATTACAGATTGTACTCAAATGCATTAAATTTTTCGTGTCGTCAACAAATATCTGACACATTTAATCAACAACTTAACTAACTATTTAATTAGTTTTTCATTATTATTCATTAAAAATATATGTATGTATAAATGAGTGCGCCATCGCTAAGCAGCAACGGCTTATCGCACGACTTAGCAAATCAAATGCATACAAATTCGCAATTTTTTCACTCATTTTCTCCCTCTTTTTTTTCGTTGCAGCATTACGTTGTGGTTCAACTTCGATTTCTTTCTTCTGTAAGTCTTGGCAGTAAAGCGACCCGAATGGTAAATGATAAAAAAAATACCGCCATGTTGTGGCAAGTTTCAATTTGTGGTAATGGCGCACTGAAGCCAATGGTAACAACTCTAAACGTTGGATGGTGTTGAATGGTACGAGGGCGTACGAGTTGAAGTGGCTGGAATGGAGAGTGCAGCGTGTGGTGCGATGTTGTTTGGTAAGCCATGAAGAAAATGCATACTTACATATTTGTGTACATATATTTATGTATATGCGTGTTGTTGTAACATAACATAACTTAACCCGAATGTCGTGCGATAAGAACTCGATTAAAATGAGAATGCGATTAAAAGAGTGTTAATGCCAGCTTAAAATGGTAGGCAAGCAATGGAAATTTTAAGTATGTGTGCATGTATTTTTTGCACCAACATAAAGGTTTCGCTTTTCTGGGAAGAAAAAAAAAATGGTAATGGCAAAATATTTCAATCAAGAAACAATTTGAATTATATATGCATGATTGTTGCTATCTTTTGTGGCCATAGTCTTTGAGCGCGTACATTTTTTGAGCCGAAGAGTGTGGGCTCTAGTTTGAAATTTGCGAGATTTTCATTTCATTTCAAGCCTAACGTTGTTATTGGTGTTAGTGTTGGTTTCCAAATGAGCGGAGCATACTATTTATTTATTTTTTTTTTTTCAAATTACAACTGTCAACAACAGCGATGTGAGTGCCACAATGCGAATGCGCTGACTATTCGGAGATACTTTGTATAGTCCTAGATCACTTACAGACCCATTCACTTTATTTCCATATCCAACCTGGAAAAGGTTGACCGAGCGATGCATTTTGTTGAAGCCGACTATGTTAACATCTTCGTCACTGAGCGATTCACTTCTGCAGCGCCTAATATCTTCCCCAGCAACATATTAAAGAGTCGAAGAATAGGGACCTGTCGTCCCACGCTTAGCGAGGTCGTTCAAAATGCTGAGCAGGTGTTGGTATTGCTAAACGTAATTTTTTTGTGAACGAAAGCGGCGTTAAATTTGGCAAAGTTGAGGAGTTGGATCGACTCTTCTCTCGCGGGCTTTTTCAAAGTCTATGGTGTACTATCCTAGTTTAAAAATTCATTGATAAGGCTAAGACAGTTAGTTTTTATTGAAGAGGCAGATGCCATACATCAATGGCTGATTTACGCCTCTCACAGTTGGGTGGTGGGACATCAAATCCGTCGTTCTCGACTCTGGGCTTGGATCACCCCTTCACAGGTTTCAGTGTGGCCTCTTTCAATAGGGTGTAAAATTTAAGTATGCTCAGGGCATCGATCAAAAGGTCTGCATGGTTGTTCTTTTAGGTATTTGCACTGGTATTGAAACCTTGTCTAAGTCGCACTCACGGCTATCGGAGCGATCCGTTTTCCGTAACAAAAATTGAGAGACATCTTTGTTACGGAGAACGTATCGCTTCCCTCTTCAGCTGCCAAATCGATACCCAACACACGATATTAGCGCGGCCCGGTAGGCGGCATTTTTACTCCCCGCATTGGTGTGCGATTTCTTGTTCCTCCAGGGTCTCAGGTTTGAAAACCAAGTGACGAAGATGTTGGCAGTGTTTATAGCTTTTCGGCGTGGAGCATTGCTTGATTTGCTGGAATTCATTTATATAGGAGAGCTATTCGATTGCTAACAGTCGGGAAACCAAAAACTACAACAACTACATACATACATACATATGCATACGCGCATATGATTTTTGTTCATTTCATTTCAAATTTTCTGGGTGCATATGCAAATTCCTTCACATACTCGAGATTTTTCTCTGCAACGATGCGACTAAATTTCTGCAACCTTTTGTACCTATGTATGTACATGAAATTTTTTGCATAAAATCAACAAAACAAAAAAAACCGATTTATTGCATTGTAATTTGCAATTTTTTGTCCGTCAGTGCCGGCAACTTTTCTTTTGATGTCTGCATTTTTTCATTCAACAAATGCAAGTTAAATTGCTGTAACAAATTTTTATGCGCCAACGTAAAACTGTAAAATAAATTCACAATGTGAAAATAGAAAGCGCAGCTGGTTGGTGTACGTGAAAAAATTTAGTGAAATGGGTTTGCCAAATTGGAAAAGTGGATGAGCATAAAAGCAAAGAAAATGTTTAAGCTGCAAAATTTAACAAAATAACGTAAGCGACATTTTTTTCAAAATCTTCTTTTTGATGTAGAAATTCATCTAGATGCTTTAGGAATATTTCTGCATCAAAAAGAAAATTTTGAAAAAAATTTCGCTTACGTTATTTTGGCGCTTAGGGCTCGGTACGGATGCTATGGGATTAACCAACTTAAAGTCTAATTTGTTTTTGCATTTAGGTATGTATGTAAGTTGTGGTATCTTTCGGTCTTTTTTTGGCAACAGTATAATGACAAAAGCCTACATGACCACTCGAAGCTCTTGCGCTTTAGAAGTGGCTTATGCTCTCTCGGCCTCCATCCTGCGTTGTGCTTGAACAAAACTGGATAATCATGAATGAATGGCGTTCAGAACAGAGAAATATTTTTTTTTTTTTTTTTTTGGGCAAGGTTAGATTAGCCTACCTTGGCTGTGATCCTAAGGGTCCATCACACAAATAAGTATTGCCAAAAGGTAAAAAAGAGGCATGGGTTTTAAAACCTACCGGGTTTAAATACTTGGCCCATCTTCTTGTCGGCTATATCTTCTTATGGCTATAAGAGCACAAATAAGCTAAATCGCGATCTACCGAATTCTGGTGCCCTTGTCATTTCCTCTATCGTGTACTAGAGTTAATTTACTCCGCACCAGTGCTCGGACTCAAAAAGGCTGTGCGGAAGCATCTGGAAAAAATTAAGTACATTAAAAAATATATATATATATATGTATGTATATCAGATATCAGTTTTAAGATAGTTGACTATTTATTTTTCTTCTTTTTTTTTGATGTATTTCGAAACAGAAAATATAATAAGTACTTATTACGACTTTTTTTTTGCTTGTTTAATGTTTATTAAAGTGCATTAGATTTTTTTGTTGCATTGCCTTCTATTAAAAAAACAAATCGAACATACTTTGAAAAGTTCTGCAATCTTGCAGTGTGCTGCCAGCTTTTATTTTATCACATAATTTTTGTGTTGGAAAATTTTTCGCTCTTACAATAAAAAAATAAATAAAATTATGGCGAGCAAAATAAAACTACTCAAACATGCGAAAGTGTTGTAGATTTCAGATCCGGTGTGTTAGATCCTCAAAAGAGTGGACGATCTACCACAATGTGGTAGTAGCCCGAGGGCTGCTCCACATCACTTCTAGCTGTGCGCGTGAGATGTTCTGAAACAGTATTCCTTAAGTTTACTTAAGTTCCTTATAAGCACCTTGGAAAGTGTCATGTTTCAGATTCTGGTTAGAGACAACGTTCGTTCCCCAAGGTGTATAAGCCCAACGATACTCATACGTCGGCGATCACATAGTAAATTCATATATGCCCCGCAGCCAGTCTTATCAAAAACTTCCATTTCATAAAGCGAGTGTACTATGTGCTTGCAGTGTCCTGTCTAGTGATAGTGCTAAGGTCCTGCCGGCTAAGATTAAGCAGTCCTTCAAAGGATACAGGAGAGAACGGTATAAGTCGCTTGGATTGCCCTTTTACCATTTGACATACGCGGATAGTTCTTCCACCTTTTAGCAGATCTGCCCTGTATACCTTGAATGGACCGCAGAAAGGTTCGAATTGGGTGGGAGTAAATATCATCCCTTTCGTCACCTTTTATGTCCTCATGTGCTTGAACACACCACACTTTTTCAATTGTCTACAAGCCTTGACACCATTTTACGTGAATGTAAGGCTCCTTATGCTGTCTGGATGTCTGATATTATGGCAATTGGGACCTTCTACGAAGTCATTCACTGGCACACACTTCAAATGAAATCTAGGTTCAAATACGCCGACCCAGTACTACCTTCATCAAGCTTAGATCCATCAATGTTTCAGACTTAAGATCTTTCGCTGATCATCGTGATTACCACTTTACAAGCGCGGTTCCAGTATTGCGCCTGTGAATTTGACATCGTGATCAATCGTGAATGGCCTTAAGACACTCAGATGGCTCCCAAAGTCTACAGCTTTCATGCTGCTTGGATACAAGAGGCTTTTTTTTTCAATCAGTAAGGCTAGAGGCAGTAAGCCTGTGATGAGACCAAGCGCTTGTGTTGGACATGTGCGCTCACCCACAATGACGCTGGAGCTTACTTGTTTGGCTTTTGGCCACCAAACCAGTACTACATGACGAATTTGTAAATTTCGGGAAAATTCGTCTCGTTTTATTGACATGTTTTTTTAGAAATCATATATCTGAGACTAATTGGTCCATACGCCTTTGGTAGATCATCTACGCTCCCCGATGTGGGCATGAAGACGACTTTAAACTCTTGCCATTAACATGGTGCGTAAGCAAAAATAAAACTAGCTCTCAATACACGGACTAAAATTCTAGATGTGGAACCTATCTTTATTGACAATACTTCCCACTGGGCATCTTGGCCTTTTGTTTACGCACTCTTTGTTAACAGTGTTTACGAGAGGGCTTGCGCTTTGAAGAATACAACCTGTGAAGTGGGTTTCGAACAGAAACCTACTTGTATCTGTTGGGCTGTCAGTATAGGTGCTATTAAGTTTATTGAGACCACGCGGTCCACTAAACTAACTCTTTGCTGATTGAGAAGCTTAATTATGGCCCTAAACTAACCTTTTTCTCTACAATAGTTGGGGGTTTCTCCCCCATTTACTTATTGGACTGAAACACCACATTCTGAGGTGTCGACTCGGCAGGTAGTGCTAGGTCAAATATGGTTCCTTTTCTTTCGAAGCCGCAGTGCTTTGAGTTGTCTAAATTTTCGCTTCATATGCAGGAATAAAATACTTTTCTTGCTACGTTGCCATTTTTAAGAAAGTTACTAATTATTGCAATATTAACATTGAATGACGACCGCCTCCGCTAGAATAACAAAAAAATAAAAAATCAATAGGGGCCCTTCATTAGGCGCTGCTGAAAACAGAAGTCGCTCCCGGCTTGTCAATATCATTTGGCTGCTCGCTTTGAAGTGTCCAAATTGGCATTCACATTTTCAAAGAAACTATTTTTTTCTGCAATTTGGTATGTCATCAATTACTCCGTTTATTCATTACAGTAGTTAGGTGCAACGATGGTGTTTTACAACGCCTCCCGCACACCATGCACTTGCCGGCACGGCCTGGAGCATTCATTTATCACTTTTGCCATAATTTTTAGCATCTTCTGGTAAATTGCCGAAATTGGTATACATACAATATGTACCTACTGTGGATATGTGTATATGTGCACTCAACATTTGACAAATTGTAAATTTTGTCGAACACTAATTTGCCTGTTGCAACTGGTGTCCATGCAAAGAATGCAACAACATTGTTGCACTATTAGAATTTACGAAATTCACATTTATTCGTAGATAACAAAAATCGGTCAGTCCATGGAGCAAATGGTCAATTCCTGTTTCCTTTTCTAATGAAATTAATTGGAATAGCAAACAAAAGGCGGCACTAACTCGGAACTTCGCATTGATGTATGGATAAGTATGTACATACACACATCCATACACACATTTGAACATCAAAAATGTGCTCTAGTTTGCTGCACGTGTAGTTAGTTGCCTCCTATTCCACACACTCTGTGCTTCTCCTCTGCACTCACGGGTATGCAACAATCTTTTCTAAGCAATTAAATGGTCAGAATCAGCGCTGCCCACAAATGCACCAATGAACGAACACACCAACCAAAGCAAAAGTGTAGGAAAAGAAAAATGATCTTCTAAACAAAAAAGCAACATTTTCTACACATACAAATATGTATGTGTGTAGTTAGTGCACACATTTGTATGTATTGTTGCATGTTGCATTCATTGCATGCTGCCGGCAGAATTTGACCAAAGGTACTCGTAAGTGTTGCCTTTTTTGAGACCTGTTTGCTTTGATCCCCGGTATGTACTCTTACGCCCGCCTCATGTCTGCTGTGCCACTGTCTACAATTCATCCATCATTCACCATCCATCAAGACGGCAGTTGCAGCAGCAGCAATACTTTTTTTTTTTTTGTGCATGCATATGTACATACTCTATATATACAAACATATCAAGAATGAGAAGAACGAAAAATTTGCTTAAATTATTTTTTTTTTTGGTTTAAATTTTTAGAGGATGTCGGCTTTTTGCTTTGCTCTGCTCTACTTTACTTGATTTTTGCTTTAATTCATTATTCTCTGATCATTGCTTCACTTTCTAATATATATACATACATATATTTTTTTGCTTACTTCGCAAACCTATAATTATGCATCTTTAAGTTTTGACCTTAAAAAAATATATATATATATGTACATACATACCTACACAAACTGTTTTTGAAAGATGCCAATTCGAATGTTAAATTGCTCTTTTATATTTTAATGTCTTTGCGATTTTATTCATATATACATACATATGTTCATACATATATACGGTGGCGAGATTGTAAATAGGGAAGAGGCAGTTTAGCTAGTTTAGTATATTTTTCTTTGCTTAAAAATATTTTGTATCTATTTTTTTACGAAAATATAGCTTACTGTCTAAAAAAATATGTAAATAGAAATTTTAAATTTTGTAGAAAACTTATAAACATTCGAATAATTTTAACAGTTTTTCATCAAAAGTTTAAAACTTTTTAATAGAATTTTAATAAAATTTAATTTTTTTTTTTGAGTACGCAGTTTTGTTGCACATTAAATTTTAGTGCATATAATTAAGTGCGTGTCTGAAGTAGCTCCTACTTGCCGCTGATTTTTGGCAATTTTTTGTTCGCGCATTTTTTTCCATACAAGGTAAGTTCGATAATTTTTTTTTTGTATGGAGAAAATGAGCAACACCTTCCAAAAAAAATAAATTCCAAAAATCAACGGTAAGTCGTTGCTACGTAAAATTTGCATTCTTTATACTAAAAATAAATGAGCTACAAAACTGCATACTCAGATTGTTTCTAAAAAAATCTAATTAAAAAGCTTAAAATTTTGATAAAAATTTGTCGAATTTTCCTAATTGTTGTACTAAGTTTTAAATTTTGACTTATACGGATTTAGTTAGATAACGAGCTACACTTTCATAAAAAATATAATAAGCATTAAAAAGACGAAAGGAAAATTGCCAAAGAATGCTAAAATATCACTTCCTTGTCTATTTACATATATGTTCGCCACTGTACATGAGGTTCATGAATACTTCCGCTGGGGATGCAAAATTAGGTTTTGCCTGAATTATATATAAGTTGCATGCATATTTACTCGTTTGTCTTGGACATATGTAGGTCCATTTATGCACCTCAAAGGAAGTTAGAGAGGGTGCAGCAGGTAACTTTCACGGTGATCCCGGGAGCCTTACCCTCAGGTAAGGTTAGGTTGGCCGATCCATATGATCTCGCATAGAGCATTACTTGGTCCGTACTGATCTTGCAAAAGCTGGACAGTGGCACAGAGTTTATTCTAGAGCGTCTTTGGAGTTACGATCATCACATGGCATGCATTCTTCAGTGTTCTGTATAAACCCCAACTAGTATAAATACTGGAAGTGTAGAATATAGCGGGTGGCTTTTCCACTTTAAAGCCGTTTTTTCATCACGTGAAAAGCTGTCTATTATGCAATGTTCAGCACAAGACGTCTAAATTGAAAAATAGCATATCGTGCTGTTCGAGACTAGACGAGGTTTTAGACAAGGCATGTCTATTTCATCGGGTTGATTGTCCCAATCCACACGAAAACAGAATGTGCTGCTAGCGACAGCTACGCTTCATTGAAGATATCTCTCGACTCCGCGCCCATGGGCATGGTTGCCTCTTATATACTTCTTTATTTGTGTATCATAAGGTATAAAAATCGACCACTGTGGTGTAGTGGTAAGCAGTGCGCGCTTCCACTCCGCAACGACTGGGTTCAAGCCCTGGTCAAAGCAACATCGCAAAAAAATATAGAAAAAAGGTTTTTTCTTAACAGCGGTCGTCCCTCGGCAGGCAATGGCAAACCTCCGAGTGTATTTCTGCCATGAAAAACAGCTTTGCATAAAAATAGAATCGCCGTTCGGAGTCGGCGTAAAACTGTAGGTCCCTCCGCTTTGTGTGACAACATCAAGGCGCACGCCACAAATCGGCCAAACACTAACATGTGTGTAAGCGCCAATCTATTATAAGATAGAAGATGTTTCAGCTATAGATTTCAATATTCAAATACATATTTTACAAACACAATTTTTCGAGTGTTCTGTGAACTATTTTATTATACTTGGACATACGTTTATTGAGTTTAATTCCCTCAAATAATCATCAAATAGAGTTTAAAAGCAACTTATTATATAGATCTATTGAGCTGGTCCCACAAAAGATCACGCCAACCTTAGGCCATTTATGAAATTTAATGTTCAATATTCTGAGCGGAGACGATAACCGCTCGCCGAAGTTTAAGAGTCCTTTTCCTATGATACATGGTCAATCGCATAATATATTCCAGCCACGGAACCTGAAGACCTGCCAGGTAGCTTGTGAAATTCCTCAGTTCCTCTCGACTATAATTCCGAGATGCTTGCTCTAGCGGATATTAAAAATTCCTCAGACAGCCTTTTTCTCTTAGGAGCTACGCTGTATATATTCTTTTAATCGGCCACAGAAAGGCTGTATACCATATACATAGGCTTTGCTGTTGCCACGTTTCTCAAGAGCGTCTGCTCTTTTCTATCCATCAAAACCTTCCTGTTCCGGGGTACCCAACAAAGGATGAAGATTTTTCAGTTGTCTATAAGCATAGACGCAGTTTTGAAAAAGTCCATGGCTTTTAATGATTGCATTGATATCCTTGACCATGCATACGGTCCCTGATTTTATCATCATCAGCTATATGCAGGCGTAAGACGACTTAGGGCCGTTTTCTCATCTAACCTTTAGATTACCGGCCACTTTATAGTCTCGATATACGAGTTTTCGTTTTCTCATCAGCGCATTCATTTCTCGAATCGATAAATTGTTGCTCACCCGATGCAACCTTTAAAAATTTGTACCCAACTTTAAATTTTGGTTCGGTTTTGGTTCATGAGTCAGATATATTAGATATTGCAACCAAGGTTTTGGTTTTTGCTAACAGTTGCTCTTGCTTTATATTTGCTTATGTTGCATTGCCAACCTTTGAAATTTTATGACGAATGTAGTGAAGTTTCACACTCGGAAACGTAGTGAAGTTTCACTCTACGGAATAACAAATTTATTTTTAACGGTAAGATAGGAAAATGAAAACACTTTAAAGTGAGGAACAATTTACCTGCCCTGTTAGTAAAGGCAACTTTACAGCTTACATTAGAAAACGGCCCTTAGTTTCAAGATAACTACAACTAAAAAAGCTCTTAAAAAATCTAAAATTTTAAGAAGTACCTATGTAGGTATGTACATACATATATACGTACAAATATTTTACTTGTTCAAGCGACTGCCGTAAAAATGGCGATAGAAATCGTGATACAATCACGTCTAGACTTTGGCGGGTAGCGCCCACCAAAAATGCTAAGCAACATACTCGTACATACACACATACATACATAAAGGCAAGCAACAACATGGCGTGCTTAGCAACTTGCAACACAGATTACAAAACCATGATGCAAAAACAACAATTATGAGAAAAATATGAAAAGAAGAAACTTAACCTGCCAAGAAAAATATATATTTGCCAACAACAATTTTAATGCTGACCGATGGCCAATGGCCACATAGATTTGCAGTGAGAGGCAATGTGACGACGCTAAGTTTTGCAGGATCAGCCATTTGGTCGAGAAGTGATCACTGAACAGCAAGTAAAGAAATAGCCGTCAGACTGCAACTAGGTTAAGCATCTCTAAACAAAAAAAAAAAAATAAGGAAAAAAATAAGGGAAAAAACACTAACAAAAGTGTGGGCAAAGGTAAAAACGCTTTTAAAGCTGTTTGTGAAGGCAACTAATTACAGGTTGCCACAGCAGCGAAATGTTTTTAAAAAGTTTCTACAGAAAAATACTTCATTAAGCAATAAAATGGGAAAATGTATAATGAAGAAAAATAAAAATAAATACTTATACGCATGCTCGCATAGCTGTATGTAATTTATGTATGTATATGTAGCATGGCAGAGCTGCGGGAATCTAAAGCTGCTGTACGCGGTCACGCTTGCGCCAAGAAAACACTGACCGCAGCACCGCAGCTTCAGCACCGGTTAACACACTGAGCGACCTGACTTGTTAACCGTCGAACTAATGTTTTGTTTAGGCGCAATTAATTTCTCTCTAAACTGTTGTGTATCATAGGAAAATAATTGATTTTTAGGTCAATAAAAATTACCCAAACGAAATCGATTAAAAATTAGTGAAAAGAATCAAATGCAGCGCAGCATAGTGGCGCCATTGGCGAGCATTTCGCATAATTAGATATTAACCAAATATACCTAGGAAGAAATACATACATACATAAAAGCCAAGCATCGATCGCCTTTATGAGCCATAGTGTTGCATGCAACAAGCAGCAACAATTCATGGGAGAAATGTGCAACAACAACAACCAATTTCGAATCAAAAATGCGGCAAAGAACAAAGTCGAAAGCGGACAACCGTAGCGACCAAGACGACGCCACTAGACAGAGTCAAGAGTAGAGCACAAGTCCGAATCTCCCCCTATACGTGTATGGTTTTAGTGAAACTGTAACGAAAGCGAGGCGACGGACGGACATCATAACAACGGTTCCACCTACATACATACATACATACATACTCTGCTCGCATGAGAATGTTTGCAGAGGTACCCATGGAGGGCTCAAGTAAGGAAGGAAGGTGAGACTGATGTTGGTTTCCTTGCTGTTGACTTGAATGCTGCTGCTGTCTGTCGGCCAAAAGATGAAGGAGATGATGGCCTAGTGGTTGATGGTTGTTGTTGGTTTGTTGGTTTGTTGATTGTTGGTGGCGGGGGCGAGAGCGAAGGCGTAAAAAGAGCAAATTTTTTGATCTTGAAAATGCAAACTCCAATATTCACACAGTCAAAAACTATATGTTGTTGTTTTTGTTGCGCTCTATAGCAAAAGGCGCATCGTTAAGGATGATTAAAAAGGCGAGCGAAAGGATAAAGAGTTTTACATACATACACACACACACACATTCATGTGACTATGTATGTGAACATGATGGTCAAAATGTTGCAGTGAATTAATTTCAATTTTTGTTTTGGTTTTCTTTCACTTTTTAGGTTTTAGGTTGTTGATTCAACTCGGCAGTCTCCTGTTTTCTTTTTTTTTTGTTTTGTTAATTTCGTAAAAGAAAAATGATTTTTTTGGCCCAAATAAACTGTGGGAAAGGGCATATTTGACTTTTTTAGATTCAAATTTAACTGGTTACTTAAAAGTGGGAGTGATCATGCTCGGGCGTACAATATATTGAGGTGTTTTGTGGAGGGAGCATTATTTATGCGATGGCATTAAGGAAATACATACATAGACACACATATGTATGCATGTACATAAATTTGTATATGTTGTAGTGCACGCGGCAGAAAGTGTCGGGGGGAGTTACTTGTACTTTAGGTCGATATAAATGTTAAAATATTAGGCACACAATCAATCATTTAAGCTCTTAGAAGAAAACATACATACTTATACATACATATGTACACACATAGAAAGCCAACAAAAATGTCCAATTTTGAGTTGGCTGCTTTTTTTAGTTATGCACTCTGTGGTAAGGAAGGCCTGGACGAATCGAAGATTGGCTAAGGGACTTACTTCCAAGTATGAGATTAATAAAGTTATTTTGAGCTTTAGAAGATTCTATGCAATTCTAAGAAAGCAACCAGTATGAATTGAAACTTTTCATGCCGTCGATGTCTTTGCAAAATCGCCTATCGGATGGCTTTCGTATTTTACGGATGAACGAAAAAGCATATTTTCTTTCTTATCTTTAGATTTATAGTTGGAATAACGATTTTTATGCGTGAAGCTCGGTGCCTGGAGTTCAGGATCCTTCTTCTTATTTGGCGCTATAACCGCCTAAGCAATTTTGGCCAAATTCAACGAAGCATGCCAGTCGTTTCTCTTCTGCGGCAACTGAAGCCGATTGGAAATTCCAAGTGAAGACAAGTCCGTCTCCACTTGGTCTTTCCATCGCAGTTGGGGCCTCCCTCTTCCGCTTCTACCACCCGCCGAACCTCGTCCCCATCATCGACTTCCCTCTTCAGTTCGCTATAGTGGCCCCCCACATAGCACGCGTTGCGCCCGTTCGCAGCGTGGCGCTGTAGGCGGCATCTTTTTTCTTTGCAGCTTCCTGACACTCCTCATCGTACCAGTTGTGATTTCGGGCTCGCTGAAATCCGATTACTTCTTCGGCGGCGGTACTTATCTTCGCTGCAACAAGATAGCGGTCCGAGCCGATGATTGGCTCTCGGAGTATGTAGTACATACGTCCAATACACTGGAAGCATACCTTCCGTCTACCACAACGTGATCGATTTGGTTTCTCGTTTTTCGATCCGTATTTTTCTTTTTCTTGCAGAGACATACTCGTAAGTTTTCCTGCAGGTCATGGCTTTGGGGCAGGGTGTGTATTTACACATACATACATACATATATTTAAAATAGCAATTATACTGTCAGCCATACAAAGGCTCGCTGGTCGCCGCGAGTGTCGTATGTACAACGACAATAACAATTTCTATTATTGACAAATTAATTGTCACCTCTTAACAAAATGTTGTCTTTGTTCGTTTTTGAAATGCTCGGTTTTGGCTCTTTTCTTATAGTGAGTACTTACATATGAATGTATGTAGGTACATAGTTGCCCATGTATAAAGGCAATGTAGATATAATCGAGGTGATTGCCTCATACCCAGAAGCGGAAAGGGTAGCTAGCCTCATTTTAATAAAATTAAATGTAGCGAACGACAGGTGAGAAGGAAAGTGACGAAGGCGAAGTGCACAATACAAACGGATATTAGTATATTTCAGCCATACAAGCATACCTATGTACATATAAATATACATACCTGTTTACAAAGAACAAATGTCAAGCGAATTTACCAAGGTTCACAATTCTATTGCTTGATTAAAGTGTTTGCTAGTTAATAAGAAAATAATTTGATAACGCGTGTCGCAGGACAGAAGCGAAATATGTATATTTAACAAGGAAATTTCAATGAAAAAGGCACAGCGAAGTAGAACGAAAAGCAATCGCAACCACTGAAATAAAATCAGTTAATTATGATTACATTTTATGTATGAACTTACCAAAATTCAGACAATCGAGTCCACATGTACATATGTATATGTGTATGTATATGTATTAGTAACACAAGAGTGTCCTTTGTTTCCTCATTTTCCCCAAAAAGAATATGTACTTTGCGGTTGGTCAATTACTTCTGGACAAGCGTGAAAACACGCGCAGTATTGCGGTAGCACGTAAACTGTCGATTAGCAACTCCATCCTTCTCAAAGTTTCTCCTACTTCCCACTGCTCACAAGGTGCTGGTAAGTTTTCTATAGAACATATATAGGTATACCGAAAACCGCGAAGCCATGGGCGTCAGTCAAAAAGGAATACAATAAAATTAATAAAGTATTAAGCATTATCAAATATTTTTACATAAATTAAGTTTCAATTTAGTTATTCAATTACCAGTAAAAAAACCTACATTTTTATAAACTTTTAAAAGCAAGAAAAATATTTTTTATAATCCCAAGTTGCCGCTGAATATGCAAATCAATGAAACTTATATATGCAACCTCAAAAAGACCTGCTCGACGGCCAGAGTTCTGCAGCAATGCAAATTGAGTGTCGGAAATGAACATACGACTGGCGCATAAGAAGTCCTTGAAGGCATTAGACCGAGCCATGGCAGATCTAGGAAACAATCGGAACCGGATTGGTGGTGGGATGCCAGTGTTATGAAACATAATAAATATTCAAAGTCTTGAGTTTTGTGGAAACATATTAAGACAGCGCATTTCTACTTTTATTTTCGCGAGTACGATTTTTTCATGTGCTTGAAATATTTTTAGTTTTTGTCGCACGGTGATATAAATTTCAGTCAAGCTTTTACACAATTTCTATAAAAAAATTTTACTATGCAACATTTTTCACCGTATACCCTCTTAGTCAGCGCCCACGAACTTGTAGGCGACACGCAGCAAAATATATTTCCATTTTGATGGAGCATTTATTGAATTTTCCATGGATAGAACACTTGTGTATACATACTTGTTGGTCTGTCTGGACCAGCGTTTCTCAAACCACCATTGATTTGATAACGATGACATGCGATGCCTGCCAACATATCGCACACGATCTTCAAAAGTGGCACAACTGAAAATTTGGCAATTTTGAAATTATGCGATAAAAATGTGCACAGAGCTTTTATTTACCTTTTAGCAAAAACGAGCAAATTTTTGTTATAATTTGTTGAAAAACACCAAAGTAAAGTCTCCCTTCCCCTTTTGATTAGATTTTCGCATTTTCTGACAAACGTGTATTTTTGGTATATTTGGTGTTTTCATCCTCTGCCACCACCAATGGGTTTCTCATAGATTTACATATATCGAGCCTAACCGCCAAAATAACGTAAGCTTTTTTTATATTTTTTTTATGCAGAAACGCATCTAGATACCCAAGGAATATTTCTGCATCAAAAAGAAAATTTTGAAAATAATGTCGCTTACGTTATTTTGGCGGTTAGGGCTCGATATTAGTGGTATTCACCAATGTGAGCAAGTGGTGCCAGGCCACTTGCTGAATTTGGTGAATACCACTATTGTATTGTAGGTAGGTAGATGTGGCTGCCAGTGCTGCGCAGGTACACACATAGGCCATGAAATGAAGGCCCGTTCTGATACCACGTCTAAGAGTTTTCACTACCCCTTGCTAAATCATTTTGAATCCTTGACGAAACTCGCCAGGCATCTAGAGTATAAATCTCCCAATTTGTCAAGGTCATTAAAGAAAGGAGACCCCAGAAAGCGCAGTCTGCTTCTCGATAATGCCGGCCATTTACAGAGCAGGTGAAGAACCGTCTCCTCCTCTTCATAATTCTTGCGACTTCTGCAGCATTTATTGTAAGGCACTCCGAGTCGTTCTGCATGTCTGCGTATGAGGTTTAGACTGTTCTGCTTAACCATCTCTTGCAGAGATCGGCGGCAGTCCAGCACAATTCTTGTTTTAATTGTGACGGATCTCACAGCTTTAATTGCTGTCTGGCTGTCACTAAAAATGATCACCTCCTCACCTTTTAAATAATTACTAAGTTCGTTTACAGCGTCCATTATAGCTGAGACCTCACTGCAAGACACTAGAGTAGTCCGGTAGTCGAAATGAACGGATCAGGGCAGGGCTTCGGGAAAAGAACCCCCGACCCCCACTCCGCCGGCCATTTTTGAACCATCTGTGAAAATTACTATATCTACTACCGGGTGAAGTATAGTTGTTTTCTTCCCATTCCTCCTTGCTTGGGATTTTCATGGCGAAGTTTCTATCCGGAACCAGAGTTTCTACACATCGGTCTGTACAGCTATATTTCTTCAGAATGTAGGAGTAACCCAGCAATCCCGATTCCCATTGCCCTGTCTCTCATAACCGAAGTGCAGCAAGAGATGCCATCTGCTGACCCCCTAGATCTAGTGGCGGAAGATCTAAAAGAACTTGTTAAACCGCACCTGAATTTCGAAAAGTAAAATTGCCATTTTGAGTACATTCTCTTTCTGTTTTCAATATACTGGCACTCTGATGTTGTAGAATGTACTTTGAATAAACTTGCCAAGGTGGTGAGGGGTAGAGTAAAGTTTATTTGAACGTATTACCACTTTCTTCCAACACTCATCTAAATTTACTGGGCTTGTTGAGCCTGAAGATATTCGGAAAGTTTACCCAGTCGATATAATTTTTTGTGCATATTCTGCAGGCCAAGGTACCGGCACTTGACATATAACCCACCAGCCACAAAGATAACATACCGATTTTAGTTCCGGTTCTTATGTATGAAAACGACCGGGAACTTTAACATGACGCTGTTAATTATACTCGTAAGAAGTACGCGATTCGTAAGTGCCTTGCCACTAGTCCCAGCATTTTATCTGCATGGATATTGAAGGTCCAATAAAATACGACCGAGTGCTCGTCCGCCAGACATTCTTCCAAATCCAGGCTTAATATATGTATATATATAATAGGCTATCAGATTCTACAAAATCTTAAAAACTTTACATATGCTCATATGTATAGTGGTACGCGCGGGAAAAAAATTGACAACCACTGGTCTAGACTATCAGATTACTGCTAATGCGTAGACATTGCGTCTAAAGCATTTCACCGCGAAATTTAAAACAGTTTTCCCCAAACTATGGCAACTATTTAACTACGAGATTCAATAGCTGACCAAAATCATTAGCGGTTGTAATAAATTTCCAACTAGCTCTAGGCTGTGTTACTACCCTGCAGTGAAAAGCCAAACCAGTTAGAAAAAATACTAGTTCATTAACTAGTATGTGCCTACCAGCTCAACAGTTTCGAAGAACTTAGGCGATCAGCGACATCTGCCTTTGAATTGCCAAAGCCAAAAATAAAACGCAATTAATTGCTTTTCTTACAAATGTCGGCTGTGGCGTCACGTGATGACTACTGGTTCTGGTTCTGAAATCGCAGTTTCGAGGCCGCTTGGAGGTGGTTAAGATTTTTGAAGTTAAATAAATGTAAGTAAAAATAATTTATTCAATTTATAAATAAATAACAATTTTGAAAATCTAATTGCATTGCAAAAAAACATTTAGGAAGAAATGCTTGTGCTATAAAAACAAAGAAATTAAACAAAAATATTTTTTTTTATTAAATTTAAAAATTACAATAAACAGCCTAAACAAAAAAATAACTTTATTAAAAATAAAAATAAAAATAAAATAAAAAATAGAAAATAAAAAAATGTTCCCTGCGCCAGGATTTGAACCTGGGACCTCAGGCTTACCACGCGAGCGCTTTGCTCTGTTTGCCATTGTGACTGCTGGAGCGTCGCGAGCAAAAAGGCACACTAATGCTTTTCACGGGGCATGAATTGGCAGACTACCTCATCAACTGGTATGATGCTACTAGTATTTATACTAGTAGATGCTGATGCATAGCCTGACAATTGACATCTCGTAGGACATCGCAATGTTAAAAATACCACAACTAGTAGCTTTACCTGCAGGGTAACTACATACCATAGTAATAGAACTATTGACCACTGAGTTACAAACACAGTTACTGTGAATGCATTTGGCAAATGTTAAGCATTAACTATGCAGCGACCACTGCCTGCATTGCGTGTCAAAGTGAACCAGCTTTGATCAAAATCGTCACCACCAACACTTTGCAAGCGCTCACCTTAGACGCACTAAAAGCAAATATGTTTGTACTACTTATGTGGATACGTATTTTGCCCCCGCCAATGCTAACAAAACGAAATTTTACTACTACTAACTACTTAGTAATAAGTCCTTATCGTTTTACATATCGTTGGGCTTGTCACTTAATAACACGGTGGCTTCTGTACAGCTTTAGAGACCAGCATTGTCTTGAGCCGCGGACAAACTCAGCTCTGCCACAAACTAATGCGACTAACCAGCGCGGTAGACAAAGTGGCCCAACCGACCTTGCCTTTATACGAATATTGTAATTTATCTAATGCAGTCATTAATTTCGTATTAACAAGGTGTGGATAGAAAATTACCTTTGCAATAGCTACAAAATTTACATTCTACTTACTTACTTTCTATATCCCTTTTATGAACACACAATAGATACTTCAATGCTTTTGCATTTAACTTTTGTTTTTGTAATAATTTATTATACTTGTTTGTTTGTATTTATTTAAATGGATGTGGGGTAATGGGCCATTGTCGCTAAGTGAAAGGAAAATATTGTAGATAGCCACAAAAAAGTGTCACTACTTTCAAATGAAATGTGTATAAAATATTAATTGATTGTAATATAATTAAGTGCAATAATGCTGATATGCATCAGTGTAATGTGGTTGATTTGACACTCAAAATGCCATTTGTTGTAAAAGGTGTCATAAGCCGAAAAATTATTGGGAAAAATTACACCGTCATACCAAAAAAAATTATGTACTGCGAAGATTGTCACATGGTAGGTTCGCTTTCTGGTGGGGCATCTACCTCGGGAACGCTTCTTTGCGGTTCCTTATGGGGTCGAGAAAATTCGAACAATTTAAGAAAAAGCATTAACCATTTTGGATCCGCCATTTTGAAGCAGTCAGTGTAATCTGCGCCATTACCATCGCTGAGGAGATTCTACATACAATTTTGAGTTCCCTGAGGCAGAATGCTGGCTTAAATCGAATACTCAATGCGGGCTCGCACATAGACGAATCCTTACAGCTGTATCCAAGACTGACGCAGAGCCTGACTTGTGGTGGTGTCTATACCGAAGATAATGGCTATAAGCTTCACTTTTCTGCTCAGGAATATGCCCCTGAATTCCAAGCCATCGTTTTTCTGACCTCCACTCAAGGTATTGGCCAGTCTTCTATAAATACTTCCAGACTAATTCGGCAATGCAAATTATGTGGGAGTACCTGGTAATGAGACATCTGACCATTTGGCTAGAGAAGACTCAGACCAGGCATTGCTTTGTACGCGACCACAATTCCGACCTTCGGTCATCGAAGCCAACGCCTAAAACTGGGTGAATATTTCGCTCAGCAATGACTGGGAGGTTTCAAGCGGCTACAGGAGAACAATTTCAGAGGATCTTCTGGGTATTTGCTTTCATTGAACAGATGGGCCTACAGACAACTTGTAGGACAGTTGACTTGACACCTGACCTGATGGGCATATATATCAACCCCATTTGCGCATCCTGGCTTGAAGAGGGTGAGACTGCTTCTGCCACGCCTTTTCAAGGATTAGGTATGCGGCTTTTAGCAGCGATGTATTGACAGACGAATACTTAAGCTCTTTAACACCTAAAAATCTGCTCCGATTTTTTCGTAGATCTTGTAGTTGTTCCTTATATAAGGGATCCAATCAATCCAACTACGTTTCGGTCTCAGGGTTTTTGGACATCTTATTACACTTAAGTAATAAAAAAATATAGTAAAAAAATTAGATTTGCAACTATGCATGTATTATTGAAAATGGAAATCGAAAAATATTTAAGCGGTACACACATACCCATATAAATGTATCCAAATGTATCCATACGCATGCGCAAACGCCTTATCGTACCTTTTGTGATGTCATATATACATATGTATGTAATATAAAACTGCGAGTAAATTAATAGCCATTTTTTTGTAGGTCTACAAGTGTGCAGACATAAGATTTTATGTACTCTCATAGCTGCTCGCTTGATATTGGCCATTGGTGCTGTGTAAGTAACGTAACTCTGTGGCGTCACTTTATGATGTTGCGATAAAAATCTAATAATGCGCAACGCATGCGCACCGATCGAACGATGAGAATGGCGAAATAAAGATTACGTTTTTACTTATAATTTTTCATGCACATTATACGATACGCTGGTTGTTTAAAAAGCCTAAGCGTTTGTAGTTTTTTTTTTTTTGTACATATATTTATATGTATGTATGTATATAAAATATATTTTATGCTTTCCAGAACGATACGCGTTCCACTATAAAGCTTCACATGAAGACAGCGCTGTTGTCCTTTCATAGGCTTTGCACTTTTCTTATTTTTTTCTTAAATGCTGTACTTTTATCTTTGCCAAGAGAAAACACTTCAGTCATGCGCATGCGCTTTTGATCGCAGATGGGCTTCGTGAAAATTAATTTCATGTCTATAAGGAATTTTTAATTAACTTTCAATGCGAAAGAGTTGAAAAGACTTACTCTATGTACATACTACATATTTATGTATATAAATGTACATATATACTAACTTGCATATGTATGTATTCTCTATGTTAATGTGTATAAGAGCTTTATTCCCAATCTTTATTGTATGCCGTATTACCGTTGTGCGAATAAGGTCCCAAAATCTTCAAAATCTGCGCAACTTTTGACCTAGTTCGAACTAAGAGTTTCAAAACAATAAGTATAAGCGCTTAGAACTATTTTACCCAGTAAGCAGGCCCGTCTATAGTGGAGGCGTGGGGGTATTTTCACCGGGCCCAGATTTTCAAAGGGCCCGGATTTTTCTATAAATTAAGTTGGAAAACAAAAATAATTATATTATTCTTCAAAGTTTATAAATTTCTTAAAAAAAAAATCAAGAGAAATGTTGGAACGCTAGGCTTTATTCGGACTGATTTTGGAGTTAAAAAAGTCTCAGAATTGAGTTACAACCAGGGCTTCGGAGGGAAGGTTTTTTTTCATCGCTAACCGCCAGAAAAAAGTAGGCGACATTTTTTTGAAAATTTTCTTTTTGATGCAGAAATAGGAACACTTCTGCATCCAAAAAAACTTTAAAAATGGCCAAGTTAATTAAATTGGGAAATTAATTTAACACGGTTGTTTTTAGTTTGGTATATTTATTAACTGATTTTTTTTTTTATTTTTTATTGAGCTTGAGCACGTATGACAATTTTTGCGGAAAAACAACAATAAAAGTATTTCAAAATAAATCAATACTAGGCCAGAAAATAATAACAAAATATTGAAGATTTTTCTTTAAGGTGCTAAAGAGCAAATGAATTTTTTTAGCTCATCCTCCAGCTCTACTCCAGCTAAAATCCTTTCCTCTTTGCTCCTTTGCTCCGCTCTGCTCCGAAGCCCTGGTTACAACCCTTTTTATGAGCTCAAAAAAAAGGTACGTCACTACGAGTTCAAATTAGGAGTCATATTAGAGTCTGAAATAAGACGCTTTTCTGAAACTTAAAAAATATTCTTTATAATTCTGATTATAATTAAACTTTTACTTCTACGTTAACTTTGTTACTTTTATTCAACTCAAAATACACCAAAAGAGTCCGAAATGAGTAGTCTCAGAATCATATTTATAACGAAAGAAAGACTCATTTTAGACTCATAAATTCTGAGCACTCAGAAATTGTTTAAAGAGTATTGACACTTTCTTTTCGTCTTAACCCTGTTTTCTGCTACTTTTTTTTAATTTGAAAAGATAGCGCTGGCCGTTTGTATGTAACTATTATCATACACATCAGACCGTATCACCTTACAAGGAAACAAACTTCATACGCCTGGGTCTAAAGAATTTTTGCAGGACAATTTAAAAAAAAAAAAACTAAATAAGTTTTGCAGAACCTATGTGTCGCCTTTTACATTTTTCGGCAATGAATTTTTTTTTGAACAGTTCTACTGAAATAATTGATCAAAAAGTTTAATGATTTCTGGAGGACACTAGTGAGGTCTCGTGGGTAAATACTACTAGAGCGGAATCCTTGAGGTTAGTGAACTTTTGGAAATCTCTACTTCGAGACAAGAACATCGATATATAATACTTTAAGATCCGACTATAAATGGCGAAAGTATGACAGAACAAAAAATATATGTTCGCCAAAAAAATTTTTTAGGTTAGATTTTTATTTGATGCCTCAAAATATTGTATTTGCCTTACTTTAAATTATTTAAAAATTCCGTTTACCTTCAGGTCAATTAGACGTAGTCAATGACAATGGTATTAGTAATTTGTATTCCTCTCAACACGTGCTCTATGCCAGTAATAGCTAAGTGACTTTCCTGTAGAATACACCCAAACAGATAAGCACTGCTCTATGGATTGACTTTCCGATTGAACTTCAACTCACTGCCTAGAACCAGTGTTGCCGTATCACAAATACTTTTTTCTGCCGAAATGTCCACACAAAAGCTACCAAAAGTTCAAGACCACTCCAACCGTTATGAAATAAGCCGATTTTCAAGGAAAAATCACCACATTTTTAAACATTTTGAAAATCTACTTCAAGAAAGGCAAAGTCAAAAACAATTTTAGTGTTTCTGTTTCAAAAAGAGTCCTTCATGAAGAGTTCGATCATACGCGATGAGGATTGGAACACATTCACTCGGAATACTTGTCCAAGATTACCAGAACTATGACTACGCCGAACCACAGGCAAAATTTAAGAGCGCTTGATTTAGAAGTTTTGACGCATCTACAGTATAACTCATATCTTGTCCCATTTGTATCATAACTGTTCCGGTCTTTGTAGAACTCTCTATAGAAAGCAAAATCTACCAAATGGAAAACGAATCTACAAAAATTTAAATTTAGAAAAATATTCTACCATATTTGTTAGAATTCTACCAAACCGGCAACACTGCCTCGAACTGCATAGCAAGGCTACACACACACACACACACACTATATGCCTGCATCTACTCACCCGCATATTCACCCATCACATCACTGTACCTCACTACCGCATAGACCAAATTACATCCTTCCGTTCGTGCAGATTAGACAATTCCAACAAGCAATCTGTTCTCAACGCAGCGTGTGTCCTACTACGCTCATTACAGCTCCCCACCATCCTAGTGCGAGAACGTTATGCGATGCATATGTATGTATGAAATGAAGTGAAATTTTAAATCAGTGCAAAAGCTACATATCTGCGCATTTTCAATTGTCTCGCTCGTAATCAACAGAAAAGCTGTTGTCATTAGTTTCATTTTATAATTTATTATAGTCAACAAAGAACGCCCCATGAAACGTATACTACGAATAAAATGTGTATTCTCTTGCGAATGCATATATGTATTTATGCATGAATGTGTGTGTGTGCGTGCGTCTGTGCAATTACCACCCACCATCCATCGTCACCCGCTTCAATATCACCATGCTCATCATAATCATCATCAGCGCCTTAGTCAACATATCCTTGCGCTCACGCACTAACACCCACACTCATACATACACACACACACACGCACACACACACACACTCACGCACGCAATCAGCCAACTGCCCCACCCGCTCATTATTCTACTCGATGATCCTTGTTGCTTTTATGTATTGTGTGTGTGTGTGTGTTACACGCTTGGTTAGTGTTTTTGAAAAGCGTGCAAGATTCTCAGCAAATTTTTCAAATTTAAAGTGGCCAACCAAGCGGATGCACTTTAATTTTACGACAATTGCGTAAATTGCGCACTCATTGTGGCACCGCCACTACCAAAGCCTTTGGCTGGCCACAACAACTACCACGAGAGGGTAGAGAGAGGGGGGTGACTTCCACCCCCTCCCTTCGATTTTGTCTCATCGCAAACGTATAACAACTGACACTAATGTGTCAAAGGTCACGTGGCTTTCATTTGCGGGTATTCTCAAATTTATCTTTCGGATTTTAGATTGAATGCATCGGAGTAGTGGGTGATTTGTAGAATAGCATACATATGAGAAATGGAATTTTAAAGTAATTGGAGTTTATTTGTGAATTTGTCATCATCGTGATCATGGAATGGATGTTGCGTTGTAGCTAAACGGAAATCTAAGTAGAAGGGATTTATCACATATTGCTTAGATTCAAACTAATTAAAGTTGTTTTCCATTTAATCGATGAAAACTCAAGTTTTGGTTTGGCAGCCCGCTAATCCCGATTCCTGAACCTGAGATTTGTGGAAACTGGATGTCAATTGCCAAACGATTGCAGAGGATCGGGGACTCAGCCGCCTATGCACAAAAAGAGGACTATCTGAAGGAACTGCACAAGAGTGTGAAGTGCTAAGACCCCAAAAAAATGTGAGCTCGAATGAGAGACGGAGTCTCTAAGGTCTCTTTAGGGCCCGACAAAGCGTGACAAGAGTACTACTACCTCTAGTAAAAACTTGTTAACGATGTCTCTATTTCGAGAATTGACAAGATGGTTCGAGCAAGCACCAAGACAGCTCATAGTAACACCACCTGGTGTTCTGTCGCCAGATCCACCGGATGAAGCCTGAGTAGTGACTTCGGGCTGTCCTCCTGCACCGCAACTATTCAAACTTTCTGTCATCGCGTCATATGGCCAGTAGATGTCCTTCTATACGAAACTGCGAGCGATGCTACGACACCACAATCATCTCCTCCACACGTGAGAGACTCCCTAGCGAGGCGAAGATCTATTACAGGGCTAAAACGTGACAAACTACCAAAAAAAACAGATAACCCCGTCCATAACGGGCTCGGGCGTAAACCGAGTCGAGTAAGGAGGTGGTAGAGTTCGACGCCATTGATAAGGGCCTCCAGCATATAACCGAAGACGCGCGTGACTCAAGTGAATAATCGGTATTCAAACCACCTCTGTCATATATCCGGTCGGCGGTCCAGCGGCCCCAAAAACTTTGAAGAAAATACGTCCACAAACTGACTAATGCAAGCCTCAAAAACCTCATCGTCGGGGTGTGAGCGATGCCCGAAAGCGAAGTAAGGCGTGCTTTGGGCTTATCGGTTCGCACGCAACGGTGGTGGCAGAGGTGATGACGACAGGAAAAACCCAATTAGGACGGGCCATAATTGTCCCAGGGCAGCTAACTGCATGATCGATAAAACCCCTCGAGCGCTGACTGCATTCATTACAGCAAAAGAAGAAGAACCACGGTACTTTCACGTTGAAGGGTTAGCATGAGAGGCTAGAGATGCGGGTAAAGTATTTAGCCAAGCTGACGAAGACCGTTCCATAGCGCGCGTAATCGACGAATTCGAAGCGATATCGGGGGTATCATTGGTAAAAGCGTATGTTAATGTATATAGCAATTTTTCGTCCGATGCTTATGCCCGATAACCCGCGCAGAACAACAGCATTTTAACTCGTTGATTTGCGTTCTCGTTCTTGACAGCGTTTCGATCCGGAAAGTGTTGCACCTTGTAGGTCTTCAGCTCAGCTAGTTTCTTAGTTCTGCGACCTAAAGATGTTGTTCAGTCAAACCTTATTGCCAATTTCCCTCCTGAAATGCTTGGATCTTACTTTTGTGTGATCAACAATTTCTTTCACTCAATACGCAGACCGAGTTTGAACCGTTTAAAAAAACATGAGACTGCGTTTTCGTACTGCCGGCTGACAGGCGGCTGGTGCTATAGATTGACATTATTTAAAATTAAAGCTTTCAGATATTCACAATTCAAATTTCACGAAAATCGAACCCACGAAGGACACAGTAATATACCTAAGTACGTACAAACATATGTACCTCTAGCCATTATTGTATCATTTTTTAAGCTCTGAAGGTAGGCGAAAACTCACCTAAAACTCTCAGCGTATTTTGAGGACAACACCAACGGCCAATCCCTACAAACAATAAGCTACTAAAATTTCATTCAACTTAAAAAATTAATTTTTGCATAAAAAATTTCAAACCACTTAAGTCATTATGAACCACTTATTGCTTAATCGACTGCAAGAGCGATCATCAATGAAAAGCAAAAAAAAAATAACATAGCAAACAAAAAACAAACAATAAAATACCTTGGCGCTTTATGTGCATACAGACATATGTATTTTACATATTCTTACCTTGTTTTGTTTATCAGCAAATTGAATTTTGCAAAAGAGTCCGCAATCGGCATAATAAACTCATCCAACTGACAACTGACTGACACCCATCATTCAAACGTCAATTGAGCGGATCCAGCCACACTTTTCATTTGGCGTGGATGCGGCCGCCGCCGCCGCTGCCACTGTTGGCGATGGCGATGGGGAGGATGACGATGATGATGATGATAATGATTAAGCTGTTGTTATTGTCGGCGATTGATGTGAACATCGATGAAAAGATCAACGGAGCAGCAAAAGCGAGCAAACACTTGCTGCCCGCACAGTAGTTGCAGCTGCTGCTCCTGACTGCCTGCTGCTTTTGTTGCTATTCATGGATTTAAGCAGTGTGGTGGCGGCGCACAATCAAACATGCAACTATAAATACTATATAACCGCCTTAATATAGATACGAGTACTATGTAAGTCGCGCGTCAAATCAAGTGAAGGGGCAGTAAGTTGTTGAAAGCGTCGATTAACTCTTGATGCTGCTGCTGCGCCATTCAATTAACCTATCAAAATGATGTGCCGGTGGAGTGGGGAGAAAAATCACCACAGCACATTGCAGCAGCAAAAAATCCTTTTTTCTGTTTTTTAGAAGCGACTTTACTAAGCGCACCTACAGAAGTACATACACCCTTCTACACTCACTCAGTGGACAGTTGGACACCTGTGCTCAAGTATTGCCCATCGGGCGGCCGCTTGGTTTGCCTATTCCCCGCTATAAGTACATATGTATGAAAGCGGGTGACAGGCAGGGAAGCAATGTCTGCTTTTTATTTTCCCAGCGGCTGAAAAGTGTTGGTCATCAAAAGCGATTTGTTTGCAGCTACCGCTCAGCCACTTTGCCGCCTTGCCACTTGCTGTTTGCTGTCAAGTCATGTTGTGTGCGCTTTCGATTGAAGTGCCGCCGCCGCTTGAGCAGTATTGCCGCAATTTTATTGTATAAAAATCGCATAAATTAGACACGCGTAAAAGCATTTTGAGTGATGCTGTATATTGTTTCTTTTTTATTTTGTGCAGAAATCATTGTGAAAACATTACATTTTTTGCGCATATAAGCTAAGCAATTTCTATTTTGAATTTCTTTACTCGGCACATTGAATGTAAAGTCATTGTAGGCGTGGTTGGCTGCGTTACGCAAATAACCCTTTTTTAGTGGCTTTGTCAAGGTTTATTGCTTTCACTTTGTTTGTATTTAGTCTTTATGGATTTTCAATGGCTTTGATGACTAAATTTATCACCCCCGAATCGTGAAAATGAATTTCATCAAACCTAAAATAAAAGTTGTAAATTTTTCATTTAAATCAAACACCGACTGTTTCCGAATGGATTCAGCAAATGTATTAGACAACTAGTAAATGGAAGATCCATAAGAATGAAAATGAGTTATACACATACATAGATAGATAAGATATACTTACCTTTAATTCCAGACAGCCAAATGCGGAGCGCTCCGAATACATATATATTGAAAAGGGACTTCGATAGAGACACCTCGACGCAGCCTTTTCAAAAATCATAACCGAAAATAGCGGAGTCCGTACGGAGTCTTTGCGGATTATCTGATTCAGCTTTCTGAGACTCGGAAATCACTCAGTTAAGGAGTCATATAGGCACACTTTTTTCATATACATAGATATTTACAGGTAGACTTTCCAACATCTTTCCCACAAAAACCTAAGTTGTCTTGAATCTTATTTGCGAGAAAAGGCAACAGAATAATCACACAAAAAGGATAATAAGAATAACAAAAAAAAAGAACAAAATGTTGTGTGAGAACGAGCAAAAATAAATTAAAGTCGAATGAAGAAGAAAGCTCCAAATATTTAGGTGGGTGTTAACCCATGAAGGCGCGCAAACACTTTGTTGTCTGCCATTGAGATGGTGCAAGAGTTCAGTACGAGCGTACAACATCAAAGGGATTCAAAGAAAATATCAAAACCTCCTCCCACCGGCACCGAACCAAGCAAACAAACGAAAAAGGGTGCAAGGATTGCGAAAAAAAGGGTTCTGCAAACAGCGATGGCATTTGACTGTTGACTGACTGACGCATGTACATATGTACATATGTATGTATATAGGACTATGTACATACGCACCTCCTCGACGCGCTCCAATGCGCTCATTCAACGCACACGAATAGGCTAACGTCAAAGGATGTACGCGTACACTAATGCTAATCGCAGTTTGAATCAAGATGTGAGCGTATGTATGTACGCATTTGGCTTTTGAATTCAAATACGAATGCTAATGCTAATGTGCCAAAATGCAGAGAATCGGAAAATTTATTCAATTGCGGACAATTGAAGTAAATCACTTATTGGCCTTATTGTTGCTGACTGGCAATATTGTTGTTGCGATTACGATTGCTCATTTTGCCCATGCTCATTTTGTTGGTTTTGATGTCATTTTCTTGCTGTTATTGCTTGCCATTTCTGTCGCTTCTGTTCGTTGAACTAATTTGAATACACGCGTTTTAGATTATTCGAATACGCGTATAGCATACCGTCAGAAGCACATTTATGCACTAGGACGGGTCGATATTTCTTTCTTTACCATGCGCGTATAGCATAGGGCGTTTCTACGTTTAATTCCAAGCAAATTTGTCGAAGCAAGCATGAGTCTAAAATCAATTTGAAGTTGGCCAAATTGCGAAAATAGGCTTCTTTTCCTTAAAATTTTGCATTAGTGTCGTAAAGAAGGGCTTAAATTTTTTGTAAAATCATGCTATAATGTTTTTTTTTTGGTATTAGATATGAATACATTTCTGGACTTACATTTTTCTTAAAACTTCCGCAGGAGGGCGCAACAGTGAACACTTTCACATTTTCTTAGATATTAAGATCAAAAAGACTTAAATAATTTTACTTTTCCCTGAAAAAAATTTTTTTTTCATACAACTAAAATTCACTACAAAATACATGCATATGTATAAGAAATAACATTTGCACATTTCCATTTTATTTCAAGTTTTTATTAAATAAGAAAATACAGTTTACTGTATATATGCAGTGGCGGTCAAAAGGGGATGAATGGTGTTTCGAGCTAAATTTTTTTTTGATATTTTTTTATAAAAACATGCTTTAACAAAAACCATTATGTACATGACACTTTCAAACTTTATACAGAATTTAGAAAAAGTCCACAAATTTGTATCTAAATTTCGAGCTTTTTAACTAGAATTTTTATAAAGTCAAGTTAAAATAGTCAACGCCAACCAAGAAAGCCGTCAGCAAAAAAAAATATTAAAAATATTAAAATGCGATTTTTTAGCTGTTAACAACGCAAAAATGTATAAAAATTCTGGTTAAAAGGCTCGAAACTTAGATACAAATTTTTGGATTTTTTTCAAAATTCCGTATAAAGTTTGAAAGTGTGATTTATATGGTTTTTGTTAAAGCATGAGCCATATTTTTATAACAAAAAAAAAAATCAAAAAAATTTTAGCTTGAACCCCGTTGGAAATATTAACAACGAAACACCATTCATCCACTTTTGACCACCACTGTATATATTTTAAATATTCACAATTGTTTTCATGCAAAAAATTTTTTAATAATTTTTTATTAAAATATGAGTTGTATTTTAACCGACGCCGCATAGATTTCAGTTGTACCAAATTCAGAAGAATTCTTCAAAAAAAAAATAATAATCGAGTATTCGTTTATTCGGCAAATTTGCTTAGAATTATAGGTAGAATTCTCCTATGGTATATGCGCTTGGTTGAAATAATCTCTCATACAAATTGACCCGCCCTACTATACATATATATGTACATACGTACATATTTATAAAAATATCTACATCCTTACACAATAAAAATACTTGTGCATATATGTATGAATTTCGGCATGTACGCATTACTTTGCTGGAAATAATTTTAAAATTGAAAACGTATTTGATGTTCCAATGGAAATCGCTTGGCAAATTTAGTCCTTGAGGTAATTTGTAGGCTTTGGCAATCAAAAAGTAGAAAGGCAAACTGGGGTATTTAAATATTTGTATTGAAATGCACAACAAGGAATCAATGATACTATGTTAAAGATCGAAGCCCTTCCCCAAACCTACTGGTTGGGCCTTATTAGCCTGGCTTCAGACCTGAAAAATCCGCTATTGACCAAATTTTTGCAGTTCGTAACTCCGAACAAAATCTGAGATAAACAAATCGACAGCCACCACAATTTCGTAGATTTTAAAGATTTGATATCACACGATAAGCTGCTGACGATGCTACATCTAATTTCAAATCCTCGCAAAAATTTTATGGCTATATGGAGTGAGGTTGAGCAACTTTTACCTCCGCCCAGATTGGAAAGGACCCCTCCATGGCGTTCGAGACCAAACGAGTTTTCGGACAAGGTGATTGACTTCACATTCAATCTGATTGTGGAAGGCCGAATACGAGCTAGCCATCGGATATAGTGGTGCTTCACACCTGGGCCGTGAGCGTAGCATTATCCAGCTTAGAGAAGGGCTAAAAGAGGATTGGTCAAACGGTGAATGCTAACAAGACAAAATACTGCCTATTTGGTTGACACACCGCTGTTGGTAGATACAAATTTGATGTGATCTTTTCTACCAGATGATGGCGGACTTTTCCTATCAGAGATCTTGCATTAACACCACCACTGACGTCAACATGAAGACCAAGCGAAGGATAACCCTTGCCATCAGATACTATGTACGTGCTCGGTACACTTGGAGGCCTACTAGTCTAGGTAAGGTCGACGGTTTTTTTTTTCGTTAGGAGCTGCGAAAATAGTTCAGCATATAAAAATATTTACAAAAATGGATTGGACAAGACGTACGCATAAATGGTGGTGATCCGGTAAAAAAGTCTTCTATTTAATTGGTATCCATGGATGGACAACGGATGTTAGAGCCACCACGATTTCAAAGGAATGGAAGGATCAGGACAGAAGGACAAGTCTACAACACTCTGTGAATAACTGGCATAACTTCGCAAAAGAGAGGGGCAATTGGCGAACTTTTTTTAGTCGCGGTCCAAACCGTCAAACAGTTGCAATGGCATACGCTAGGGAGAGGAACTCAAATAACGATTTTAATTTAAATTGAAAAAGTAAATAACTAAGACATAGTTTAAATAATCTTCCACTTCAAGGATTGGAAGTACTTCTGGTAATCCCGATTTGCATTAAATGTTGAACTTTTTCAGTGCACTGCGTGTGGCATTAAACTAGTTTGGCATTTGATATATGTATATTCATATGTATAAAATGTAAATTTGTTCAGTTCTCGCTTTTCCCTTCATAGCCTACTGACTAAATAAGAACCCTAAAAAATGCCCACTTTAATTTTTTTCGCCCGGCCAACTTTTTTTATGACCAGTTTTTATTTAATCCAAACGATACCAGGCGCACATATGTACATACTACATATCGTCGCTCGAATAAAGAAACAGTGTAAATGCCACATACACTATTATTCGATAATTGCACCATTGGATAGACAATCCTTAAATCTATTAGACAAATTTTTAATTTTCTTAAATATCCCGTTGGCTCACTAATTTATTCCCGAAAAACGAAATTGTATTTGTATGGTTGGTAATGGTTTATAAAAGCTTCCAATTCGTTTTTCTCAAAACTATACTTTTCATGTTACACTATTTCATTATTCCAGCGACGATATGTATGATGTTACAAGTTTTCTATTTCTATGTACGTAGAAAAAGGTTTGTATAAATTTTTAAATTTCCAAAATTCTGCTTTGTGAAGTTCAAAGGCTTCTACACAAAAAAAAAAAAGCCCTACAAAAAATATAAGCATATAGAAAGCTTGCTACTTTATATCGATGACTGTGTAGAAGATCGACCTATGCAAACGGTTCGAAAACGCCCTATCTCAGAAAATTTTAAAACAACGCTTTATTTAAAAATTTTGTTGTAGAACGCTCTATTTTAGAACTTGATTGAAAAACGCCCTATCTCAGAGCTCGGTTCAAAAACGTGTTTTCGTTTGAGATAGGGCGCTTTTGAACCGAGTTCTGAGATAGAGCGTTCTACAACCAAATTCTGAGATAGAGAGTTTTTGAATAAAATCCTGAAATAGGGCGTTCTTCATTCAAATTCTTAAGTAGGGCGTTCTTTAAAAGTTTTCTGAGATAGGGCGTTTTCGAACTGGCTGCCGAGATAGGTCGATCTTCCACTCAGCGCTCATACATCGCCTGGTATTGGGAAATGAAAATATCGTTTTCTAAAAATAAAAAAACTGGCTCGTTATATGTACATGTGTATGTATATAAAGTTCACCGCAAATTTTCTTAAAAAAATCCATAGACTGAATAATGAAAGCTGTTGCGTACTTTTGGTCATAGATAATACTTTAACAAATTATAGCAACAGTAGAAAAGCAGAAACAAAATGAAAGTTAAAGATTTTCTTCTAGTGTCAAGGCACATTTTTTCAGTGTAGTACTGAATGATTAAAATTGTATTCATTCAACAAAAATCAAGGTGATTGCAAATGTTTATGTTGCATTCACATTCTCTGAGAGCAAGTTTCTGAGAACTTAGTTCCCAAATGATTTTTCCAGAGCATGTTCCTTAGACTTTTGTTCCCGATTTCAACTATTCCAGAACGTTGCTGAGACTTTTGTTCCCATTTTATTCTCTTGGAAATGCTCCCCAAAGTATTGTTCGTATTTTGTTGTTTTTGGGAACGTACCACAAGCTTTTCTTCTTATATAACTCCCGTTGAGAACGTTCTCCACAGTTTTGTTCTCACTTTCGTTGTTGTGAAAACGTTCCCGAAGGATTTGTTCTCATTTTGGTTTTGGGTTTTTATGCGTTCTTGGGAACAAAACTACGAGAAGGACTTTTAGTTTCGATCATACCTTTTGTTCTCGGTCCCTGGTTTTAGACAAATGAAAATAAAATCTAATACATACATACATATGTAGTATGTTATATTACATATACACATATAAACTTCCGTCAGGTGCTGCCACGGAAAACTCCAAATATCCCAATCTCCAAGTATGTATAAGAATACATACAGATACCTAAGCACTTCTTACTGTTTTCCGCTACGGTAGACTATTG
The DNA here is from genome assembly GCF_001687245.7 of Rhagoletis zephyria. NCBI lineage: Eukaryota > Metazoa > Arthropoda > Insecta > Diptera > Tephritidae > Rhagoletis > Rhagoletis zephyria. Next base: position 42,917 of record NW_016161512.1, read on the forward strand.
TCAACACCCACTGCTTCTAGTATTTCGCGTGCACAATTAAATCAATGCAATACAAGTTCCTTCTTTGACAAATAACTACACACGCACACACATCCCGATGCGGAAATACGATTCGAAATGATTAGAAAAGAAAAGAGAGGCATTTCTATGGAAAACGCGAAAAACTCTGTGTTGCTTATGGTGCAGGAAATCCAATAAAAGTAGACGAAATCTTATGCGAATAGTATCAAATTGTAACACATTTGTCGCACTATGCTGATAGAAACATACTTACATATAAACTTACATACATACATGCATATGCGAGCACTTACGGCTGTTCAAGAGTAAACGAACGAGGCTAATTTCGAGGCGTTCGAGTAGCATACTGCATACTGCTGCGCGATAAAAATCTTTACAGATTCCAGGCATAAACAATAAGTGCAACTTGAGTAAGAGCCATTGACAGGATATGTCAAGGATATCCTTTACAGCAGCGTAAAAATTATATGGCATCATCGACGTGCAATGCAAAAAGAAACATATCTACATATGTGTGTACTGAAATTTATTGGAGGAAAGTTTGGAAATTACTGCTGTCAAAGAAAGTTGGGGAAATGATAAATGCATTAGTAATTCATGACAGTCATATGAGCATACTCGCGATAGTATGTATGTACAAACAATGCAAACATGCCTACATACATATATTGTATACGAAAAATTGAGTACATACATATTTATTGTATTATAATTCCTTCGCAAGCGTATGCAGGAAGCCTGTCATCTGAGCGCTATTGCCACTGTTCGCGCGCCCCGCCGAATATGTTTCCCCGCAATCACATCACATTTTTCGCAGATACTCACCGTTTTTTTTTTTTGTCATTTTTTGTTTGTTTGTTGTTTTCGCTTATTGAATTCGATTTATTTGCACGCTGCGGATGTGTTATTTTTGTGTGCGCTCCAATGTCCGTCCGCATGCCTGCATGTCCTTGCTCGAATCGAGTGCCTTTGAGTGCTTGTGAACGAGTATTGTTTGTTTGCTTGGCTCGCTTTCACACTGAAGCGTGTGTTTGCTTGCACTTTTACTACGGTGACAATGGGTAGTGAAGAAATAAGAAAATAAAAAACACTCGAATGGACAGAAATTTTCCTGTTTTTTTTCGCTTTTTTGTCACTTTTGTCATACGTTGCGTTCAATTTGCTGCAGCAAAAAAATGTTGTGAGTAGCCCATGACCACTACCCCTACACCTTAACGCAGGCAGTCGCCCCAATGCATTGTTTGGCACACCATCTACCCTTGCACACTTGCAAATGTCCTCGCAAATGTTTATCGATATTACATATTCCATTGCTGTTGTTTATGCGCAATGTTGTTGCTATTTTCATTGTTGGCCGTTGGCTGTTCACTGCTTGTTTGGCTTTTTTTTTAGCAAAGTTCATACAAATTCAAAAGCTTTTTCCTATGGAGTGTTGTAAGCAATTTTTTATGTAGTTGTTATGTTTTATTGTTGTAACAATTTTTTTGTTGTTGTTATTTATGCGGCATTTAGCATTGATTTATGGGCATTTGAATGGCGATCAGATACTTAAGTGAAGCACTTCCGCTTCCGTTATCGGTGTGAGCTGTTCTCTATCTACATATGTATGTACTCTGTTTTTTTTTTTTATACCCGAGCGCACTTGTGCACAAGGGTATATTAATTTTGTTCACATAACGGTTGTTTGTAACAGCCAAAACGGTTCGAGATAGATATAGACAAATGTATACATAAACAAGTAAGAAAGTCTAAGTTCGGGCGGAG
>NW_016161512.1:45501-50738 GCF_001687245.7 Rhagoletis zephyria
CACGTGTAAGCAAAACGTTGAAAATTATTGAAATCGGACTAAAATAACGGCCGATTCTCATATAACGGTAAATTTAAGAAATGCTTGAAACTTCAATATTTCGAAATTGAAGGACGCTAATTTACTCAAAATTGATACACCTCGGCTTACCATCTAGCGGAAGGTTTCGGAAGGGTGAAAAAACATATATTTAATACTTGCGCCGGGTATTTAATGTTCGGCTCCGCCCGAACTTAGACTTTCTTACTTGTTGTTTTTGATATTATGGAAATGTTAATGTGTCTTCGATTGTTGATACTGCTTTGAATAGCTTCGTCTGATTATTTTTCTTCTCTTTTTGGCATCTTTTAAGAAAAATGTTTAAAAAGCTCTTAGGGTGTTCGACCCCGTAAACCGTGTAAATCTGATAAATTTACGGTCTCCTAAAACATCTATCAAAATTTGTCTGGGAATTATTTGACGACAAATTCGCTGCATTAACAGGCAGTGTACAAAGGTCAGCTTGGATTACGCTTACGGGGTGATCCAATCATATGCAATGAAACCACTAAATGTAATCTGTCTTTAAAGAATCCAACCATTCGCGAAAAGCCTGCAAGGAAAGCTTAATGTCGAAAAGCTGCAATCACAACAGACAGCCAATGCATTGGCTACTCGACTCTCACACCCGCTCTCAGAGAGCACTCTTCAACAAACCGAAATATGCGAGCAGTGGAACCATATTTCCCGCTCATTAAGTACCGCCGCCGAAGAAGTAGTGGAATTTCAGCGAGCGCAAAAAAACAACTGGTACAATGAGGAGTGTAGGGAAGCTGCTGAGAAAAAAGATGCCGCCTACAGGGCCATGTGGGACAGTTATTGGGAACTGAAGAGGGAAGCGAGACGTATTTCCCGCAATAAGAAGAGAGAGGCCGAAATACGTGAGTGCGAAGAGGTTGAAATGCTCGCCGACAGAAAAAAATTTCCGAAAATTGTATCGGAGAGTTAGACGACTTACGGAAGGTTTCAAGGCCAGGACAAACTCCTGTAAGAAAAACCATGGCGACCTAGAGCGACCATGGCGACCTAAAGACGAAACCGCCATTCACGCCAACTACCGCGCGTTCAGCCTTCTAAGCATAGGTTACAAGCTCTTATCGGGCATATTGTGTTAGAGACTGAAGCCCACCGTCAACGAATTCAGTGGGTCTTATCAGTATGAAAAGGATCGACACTCACCACCTATTTGTCGACTTTAAAACCGCTTTCGACAGCATGAAAAGAAGTTGTCTAAAATTAAGCTTTGTAAAATGACGTTAAGCTATACCACCAGCTCCGTCAGAATTGGGAATGGCTCGGTCATAGTGTATGACTCGGAAGCATGGATTTTTAGTAGTAGCCACAAATCTTTAATAAATTATTTTTATTTTTCAATTTACTTCATTCAGTAATGATTATCTCCAATAATCCACCGCGCTGGGTAGGACCAGAAGTAGGTTTCTAAGCAAACCTTTCTACTGCGGTCTAACAGACATAAAACACCCATTAACCCACTGCAATACACGGGCTGGATTTAAAAGAAATAACCAGCTTCTGTGGTTTTCTTTTTGTTCTTGTTTAAGGTCGAATTACTAGTTTTGGTTTTAAAATGGCGCGTTTTAGTGCTAACTGGAGTTGACTTTAACCAAGCAAACATACTTTTTTAGTAAACTATATATTTATAAGTGTATAGTTTTTTTATTTTTTCAAATAATTCATTGTAGGTATTTTGAAGTAGGAAAACAATCAGTATTTGTTGTTTCTTCTTCTTTTATCCACCTTCTTTTCAACTCTTAAACGGATTAGACACAAAAACCTTTTCTCGTTGTACTTGTAAATACATAAATATTACTGTAAAACAAATATTTTCACTCAACAATATTTAACACCGCAAGCTAATGACTTAAAGCCCGACATGAGAGGTGCTATGTGGTAATCAGCCTGGATAGCCAGGTTGTAGGTACTATGTATGGCTGTTTGTTTGCAACTCTTGGTATGCGCAAGTTTTACGAGTTGCACATAAATCATAAACGATTTTCTTCAGACACTGAGCGACTAGCGTCTATATATCATAGTGTTATGTGCGTAAGGGTCAACATTTACTTAAAAAAAAAAAAACAAGAAATGTATCAAGCGGTCATCTGAGGCCTCCTTCGAGAAAAACATTTTGCACTGTTTTTTGAAGGTACTTCATGCAAGCATACTTACACATATGTAAATATGTATGTATGTAAGCAACATTGTTGTTGGTTTAAGCTACATAGGTATTTCCTAACAAGAAAAATATTCTGGTGCACAATTTTTTTGCTTGTTGGTAGATCAAATGAGAATTGAGTCGAAAGGCGGTAAAGGCGTGTGTTTTTAAATACATATATGTATGTATGTACTTATGTACACCAAAAAAGAGGAAAACTAGTCTCATATGGCATTTTTTTATACTCTTACCGATCTTCTACTTGTAACTTGCCAAAACTTTAGAGCCATTCTCCAAAATGCATATAGTCATTTATTCATACAATATAAGCCCTTTCATACACTAAATTTATTTGAATTTATGTGCATATGTGTATACTGCTTGTATATATGTATGTACATAAGTGCATATGAAGGATCAACAAGCATACAATTTTTAAAATATTTGCAGTCGCACGATAAATTAGTTGCCATTACGCTTGGGGCTGTGAATTTTTCATTTCTCTCGATAATTATAGAGTACAAACTGAACACCACATTTCATTTCAGTTTCAGTTGTCACTTTTCCACATACATTCTGCTTCACTTTTGCTTAATTTCATTTCAGGTATCATTGGTGTTGCTTTGTGCTGGAACTGCTATCCGTATAAAATTTAGCGTTAGACTGAGATTGCTCTGAATTTTATCAAAACTCTTTTCTCTTTGTCTTTTACACTGAGAAGCGGGAGTTTACGTGTCTGTACTCAAGGCATTGAACAATTCTCTAACCACTTTCAAACTAGTATGCCAAGTCTTGACTAAATTATGTTGGAAAACATATCGATGTTGTCTTACTCTGGATGCCACGTCACTCGGGAGTAGGTACCTGGCAACCTGAGACAACTGACCATTTGGCTAGAGAAGGCCCAGATCAGGCATTCATTGGCCCGCAACCAGTTTTACCACTTCCATCTTCAGCCTTAGTAGCCATCGTCAGAAACGGGATGAATTTTTCGCTCAGAAATAAGTTGAAGGCTTCGACGGGCTGTAGGTGGTTGAAAGTCATGTTTGCCTCAATCTCAGAAGTTCTTGGTAGGTATTTACTTTCATTGAGCAGATGGTATTGCAGATAACTTGTGGGACCCTGGACTGGGCACTTTACTTTACCTGACTGTGATAGGCATACATGACAACCCCATTTGTTTTTACTGCCTGGAAGAGGATGAGACGGCGGAACACTTTGCATGTGACCGTCCCGCCTTTTGAAAGGATATAGCAGTGTGGGCACTGCCGATTGATTTTTTAATCAATAGTTAATTCAGTTAAATTCAATCCGATTACAGTTAATCATGATTAATTTAATCGTAACACAACAAGTTTATATTAGGGATAGATGGACCGAAACCGCCGTATATGAAGTTATGGAGACCATAAAAAACTTATAAAAATCGAAGCAGTCACCTAACCTCTGGTGAAATTGGAATATATGACTCCATATGCAGGTGGATTGAGCGGATGCTAAGGAGTAGGAGAGTCATAATATCAAGCAATTGTTCAGTAACACCACCCCTGTATGCAAAAAATGGACACTCCCCAAGGAGGAGTTTTACGTCGTTTCTCTGAGTGGTGGCACCGAACGACATAATACAAAAGTACTCAACAAATGGGTAGTGAAGATAGTGGCATATCGTCGGTGATACTGCAAAACGTTATATGTCACTTATTACTTCTGGTGCTTAGTTGATCTTTTATCTGTATTTGATCGCTTCTGGCGTTAGTTAATCTTCATCAGCCAAAGGTAGACAGTTTTGTCAAACGTTTATTAGGGTGTAACGATTTGCAGATGCATTCCGGTGCAAGGAAGAGACAATCTAAGTGTCTAGAGTACTAATAGACCTAGACCGTTTTGCAGTATCACCGACGATATGCAGTAGATGTAGTGGTGGCAGCTCTCTATCCCTCAACATTTGGTAAAATATTTGCGGGAGCACTACTCAGGCGTTATAATGTAGAGAGGCGCGTAGAACCTACTATAAAGCACATGTAAAATGATCACCATTAGAAATTGGTAACCAAAACCCAGTATTGTCGTATTGATGTATACGGTCATTAAAAGACCAATACGAGGTGATGGTATGATGGCCAGCGCCGGACAAGCAATACTCCAGCAGATATGAAAAGTTAAAGAGCCTTCAGTGAGCAGCTTGTGCAGTTACTACAGGAGCAATTAAGTCGTGGCCTACGGATGCGCTTAATGGGATTCTGCATCAACTGCCCATACAACTCCACATACACGAAATTGCAACGAACATTGCAATCAGACTGTTAGAGGTCGAGGCAAGACGGTCATAGTTGTATTCTTGACAAGCTCTCAGAATTAGGGAACAAATTTGACTGAAGAACGGGAGTGATGAGCTATTTCAAAGGATTGCCTACCGAGCCAAAAGGAGCATCTACTCTAAAAAGTTGTACTTCCTTTCCAGTATTTTAAAGCTTTTCAGATTTAGAATTTTGGAAATATAATATGTTTGCTATCAGCGGCTTTAAGATCAACAAAAAGGTGATGTCTATGACAGCACGGGATCGCAACTAATCTGAAAGAGTCTTTTCAGACCTTAACTCTCCCTCAAAGGGTTAACTATCTAACGGCTGCTTAGAGCAAATCAAGTAAAATTTGTATGTACGATTGAAGTATCTTACAATTTCAACTCTATAAGGCATGCAAACCTGGGGAAGTAAACTCCTACATGGGAAACAATGAACGAAACCTTTTAAAAATAATGTACCTATTGCAACATTTCCTACTTCATCAATATTTAATCCTCTTTAAAGCTATCAAGACCCATTTCTACAAAGAAAATATTACAAATTAAAAATTTTTGTATAATCATTTAAATTCCTCATTAGCTGGCGCCACTGACCAGTCAAAACTTCCCGGAGGATAGTCGCCCGAAAAAAACAATAATTCCATTCAAATACGATTATTTACGTGTATGTGGAATAAACCATAAAGTCCTGATTTCACAATTCAGACACCCTCATCACAC